>NC_056741.1:783348155-783418155 GCF_019279795.1 Protopterus annectens
TAGGTAGGTACTAGGCTATTAGCCCTAGGGCCTATATAAGCCTAGCCAAAAAGGTACCCTGGCTTTCGCCACCCAAGAAAATTATTTTCCTGTGCCCCTGTCGAGCAGAGCCACAGAAGTGATCCCTGGGGTGAATTTCCTATTTCCCATCCAATCATCAAGATTTTTCTTGAAGAGTGCTAATGAGGAGCTCTGTTTGACATAGATAGGTAGTGTGTTCCAGAGTATCTCTGGGACAGGAATCTATCCCTCCAGCAAGTTCTGTTTATTGTAGTGACAAGGTTTAGGTCCCTAGGGCATGTAGCTTGGAGGGATTGGGATTCTTTAAGTGGAGCATGTCCAACAGCTCTGGGTTTGACATAGCTTTGTATGTTAGGCAGAGATCGCCTCTGAGTAGGCGATATGCGACAGAGTAAAGCTGGAGTTTTTTAGACGGTCTGCATAGGGCATCTGTTTGAGGCCAGTAATCCTCTTTGTGAGGTATTTCTGTGGCCTTTCCAGTTGTTGTAGATGTCTTGTGAGGTACATACCAAAAGGGGCATTGTACTCTATAATAGGTCTAATGAGTGATGAGTAGAGGGGAACAATGACCTCTTTTTTTCTGGATGAGAAACCTTTTGTGATGAGGTGAGCCACGTAGAAGGATTTCCTGACCACTGTGGCGATGTGATTATCAAAGGAGAGACTACTGTCCACCTGTGTCCCAAGGTCTCTTATCACACTTTCGGCATTAAGTAGACTACAACTTATGTGGTAGTTCATGGGTACAGCGTTTTTACCAAAGGGAATGACAATACACTTTTTGGCATTGCAGTTCAGGCCATGGCTTTGACACCAGGCATCTGTCTCAGTGAGGCCCTTTTGTAGTATGTCCACATCGTTAGGAGTTTCAATTATGGCTACTAGCTTGCTGTTGTCTGCAAACTTTGTTAGCCAAAGACCTTCTGTGTTAGCCTGTACTTCAGAGAAGTAGATACCAAACAGGAGAGGACCCAGTACTGAACCCTGTGGTACTCCACTTGTCACTGGTCTGAAGTTGGATTTGGAGTCTCTTTTGTATACTCTATATAAAGAAAGTGATTTTTATTCATTTATCAAGCTCGCTAGAGTGAAACTATAGTATGGTTTCCACAAGTAAAAAGAATCTGTATTTCTAATTTGATGGTCCTGACTTCTTTTTTGTCGTGTATTGTATCACTGATACACCATGCAACAGAGATGTGCACAATTTGTGCAGTGTAGTTTGGGGATTTTTTTAAATATATATCAACACACACACACACACACACACACACACACACACACACACACACACACACACACACACACACCAATGTATTGTTTTAGCTGAGTGGATAATTGATGTCCAAAATATTGAGATCAAAAGGTCGACATGTGGAACATCAATGGATGTTGTGCATGCTCAGAGGATTAACCCAGGAGCAGGCAAAACTAAAATGTTTTTTTCAGGGAGGGCAAGCCTCCCCCCATCCTCCCATACCCCCTGTTTCCTATATATAATAACGCTGAGATCACAAAATCCTTGGGGAAAGGGAATATTCCTGTACCTGGAGATTGTCACTCTCACATATCAAATATCTGTTTCTGTTGACTAAGTAGTGAAGACCAAATAGACATTGATCATGTACCCATTCATTCAAAACAAAGTGTGATTTGCACAACTGGCAACCATCTTAAATCCACTACCTGCAGGTAACCCATATATATATATATCAACTCCATAGCAGCACAATTCTGGTGAAGAAAGGAAAGTTCCCAAAACAGCATATAGCAATCTCAGTGCATCACTTATTTAAGTCTCAGCAAAAGCAAGCATGTATTGTCTGAGATTCCATGATATGAGGGCACATGGGTTAACCATTGTCAGCACAGATTGATTAAAATGCCGATTACTCGGTAAGCAGCAATGCAAGTCTAGAACACTCATGTAGGTATTCTATTGCTCATTTTCAAATCTCTCTGTAGAACAGTTTCTGAAACTGATTGCTTACTAAGGTATAGAACTATATTACTATATAAATTAAGGATTATAAGACAAAAAGAATAGCAGAAAGCTGCATAAAAATAATGAAACCAGATTTTTGGAAGTTGAAGTTCAGCCAAGTTGTCCAGAAGGCTTCCTTTTGTGTCACACACTCTGTTGGGATATTGATAAAGGTCTAAGCTATGTATTAAATGAAAAAAGAACTGCAGTATATAAAACTTATCCAGATAAAATCTAATATGAAGATTTTTTGCATCGAGAAATATGTTTACAAAGAATAGCATATAGTACAGCAATCCTGGGAAGAGGAAGATCATTCTTAAAATTCAGCTTCAGCATGGATGAGAACATTTAGTACCATCTGAGCATATAATTGACTACAATAGGTAGAGATTGTCAGCTGTTGCTTATTTAACTTGTTTTGAAGTTATAGCAGCACGTTGCTGACAGTGGTTTATATCTGTGGTTCATTCAAGAGGAAATAGTTATCAATCCTCCTATACAGCAAATGCTAAAACTCAGGCTTATATCCTGACACGGGCTAGAGGTCATGGATTATTTTACAATCTTTGAAATGAAATGGAATGTTTTTGATTAAGTGATTGCCTAGACTAAGCAGCATTTTCTAGAGCATACTAAAATCAGCTACTACTGTTTTTTTTCTGCAGTGATACAATTTGAATTATTTTTCAGCATTTCAAATAAAGGCATAGATTGAGCTTCCCCAAGACACTTTGAGTATGAGTGAACCAAAAGCTCATTTCTGTCATTGTTACAGTAAAAGTATGTTTTTTTGCTGACAGCATTATTGTAGGTGGCCCCCAGAGAGAAACAGAGAGAGGCTGTGTATATAGCACACATGCCTTGAGGACAGTGAGCCGTGTCATAAACCATTGACTTTAAATTAATAGTTTGCCCTAGGGCTTTCTTTTGAATTTGGTGTCCCAGCCCCCTGTGTATCAATTTAAGGCATCGTCGAAGAATGCTTAAATTGCCAACCTATATTACACGAATTGAAGAGATGTCTTCTCCTAAGGCTTGGTTTACAGATGACTTTCTTTCCCTCAAATGCAGTAAGCCTGATTGTGGCATGTTGTGCGTTTCACATAAGAATCTGGTGTGTTACTGAAGCAAGTCAGATGAATGTTGAGCACTGCATACATTTCCAGTGTTGCCATGTTATCAGTTTTTATATCACTTTGTGATTGATGATTGTTGACTCAGCCTTCTGTCTGTAGTGCAGAGTTTCTAACCACAAAATACTACATGCATAGTGTCACTGATACACTGTATGAAGTGGAATACAGTTTAGCAAATCTGATATGATGCTCCATACAATATCACATATAACTCTGATGCTTACCTTTGTGTGCAAAACCATAGGAGATTAACAGGGCAGTCATCACTAAATGCAATCTGGGTATTGACTAGTACCGCTATGGTATTACATTGGTTTGAAACAGCTAGGCTTAAAATGACCTCCAGGTCAACAGCCTAGTAATCTCCTATGATCCTATGATCCTATGTCTTCAAGCCAAAATTGGAGGTAAGGTACATAACAAATTTAGTAGCAGCTCCTGCATAGGACTGTAGCACCTAACAGTTGAAAGCTAAACAGGTGCCTAACAAGTGAAAGCTAAACAGCTTAAAGTAATGGCAAACATTCACTAGCACAACAAAACTGAATTAATTTTGTAGATAGCATAAAAACATCCCACTTGTGGTAGACATATTAAATTAGTTATTTGGGCAAACATATAACATTATACTACAATTAGGTATACAGAATATTCTTGATATTTAATTTATTATTGGATTTATAAGACCTAGTACTATTTAAAAGTAACTCAGGATCAGGTGCATGTAGATTTAGATAAATGTTATTTTAACGATGAGTTTTATACAATGATTATGAATATTTAAAGAAATCTAAATCACTCATGAGGTACAGATACAATGATATTACTGCACAATAATGCAGTTGTGTTTAACTCAGCAAAGGAAGAAACAATAATATTAAATATCAGTCATAGTTAAATAGCAACATTTTAGTGCATGGTCGTGCTATACACTTCTTTGCCTTGTGCTTTGATCCATCACATAAGTGAAGTTATCACACAATAACACAATCTCTGCCATGCCTTATTACTTTACTAGTGCATACTTAAGTGGTTGAACGAATGTTAAACATTTGATGGGTATATTTCTGTCCATGGGAAGTACAGTAAGATATTTTAAACACACAGACTGGATTGGCTTTTTCAGCATATAAAATGGCTGCAAGCACTTTTGGGAGGACAGGAAGTCAAATTAAACATTTCGTTTTCTAGAGGTGCTCCATGGAATTCAGAAACATTTTGGTGGTGATAGTGCCCTGTTAGTTGCTGTTCACCTATTGGGTGTGAGGCAGCTGTAAGCTCAATTAACAATTAACATAGTGAAAAAGCTGTGTGCTCACAGCAGCTATCTGAGAGATTCACTCATGGCCAGAGCAGAGCCTGCATTGAGGACACATATTCCCAAGTAGCAGCTAAGGAATGCAACAGTGAACTGCAGGGAACATGGTGCATTTATGTTGGTCAGTGTGGCTCAGAGCATTCACATGGACACAGAATTGGCAAGATAGGAAAGAAAGCTATCAGCCTTAAACAGTTAACTGCATTGGGTTAATCTATTTTTGACCAGATTAAAGGGTAGAGATGGGAGTATAGGACTGATATGAAAAAGAGGAAGCAAGCAAAGAGAAACACATAAGGGATGGGGGAGGGAAAGGGTAATATTGGTTTGGGACTGGCACCCATTTTGTATATAGCAGGAAAGTAATATGGATATTAAGTAAGGAATACTGAAGAAATAGTAAGACGGGGTAGGTAGCAGGGGTGTACACATGCACAAACAGAAGACACACAAAACTGATGGGGGAGGTGCTGATAAACTGAGTGACAGAGAGCACAGTGGATTAGGAGATGTCAGAAAAACAAAGGGAAGACAATAGTGATGAGGAAGATTGGAGAATAAACAGGGGAGGGCATGGACACAAAAGGGGGGGAACACTGGGATGAAGGACAGAGTGGGTATGACTGCAAGTACCACCCTGTCCATTTCAGATTCAGTGGGAGTCTAGACCTCACCTTGGCCCTAACTATTGGGTCCTGTTGGTGGTACCAATGCTGGGCATGGATGCAACTCTAAATGGCCAATGTGGGCATCCAGACACTTGTCTCCCAGCTAGGCAAAGCACTACCACTTCAGCAAGCTGGCTTTGTCTAATGTAGGAGTCCTCACCCCTGGGAGAGCCACCAGTTGTAATGACAACTGGTGAAATCCCACCACGGGCAAGGCTAGAGGGCCTATATGCCTCTTCTGTTGGTGCCTCGGGGGGGGGGTGACCCTAGCATTCTGGGATGTGAATGGTGTAGGTGGTGTTGGTTACTTCGAATAGGGAACTGAATAACACTGTGAGATATATCACACAATATAGTATTAATACTAATGGAATTATTAATATAGTTAGGAATAATTGGAGTATATTGAATGCCTTGCCAGAGTTAAATATTTATATTGGCGAGACTCCTAAGGTTGCTTATAAAATATTTCAAAATTTAAAATAGAGGATATGCTATAGAGAGATTAATGTGAATAGATCTGAACCTATGCAAATTAGAAGGAAAGGAACCTTTCCATGCCATAATTGCACTTGTTGTAACCATTTGTAATTGAGCACTGTTTTTGAACACTCTAGAACCAGGAGGCTTTTTGAATTTAATTGTTCTGCTAAATTTAACACTGAGAATGTAGTTTATTTAGCAGTTTGTGTTGCCTGTAAAAGTTTTTATGTGGGCAAGTGCAACAGGAAGTTTAAAGAAAGAATATCTGAACATTTCTCAGAAATAAGAAGAGGTGTGACAATCAATTCCTTAGCTAGACATATTAAAGAAAATGGTGTAGCAGATACTTTTAAGTTTAGGGTGATACAAAAGATTTTACCTATATCTATATCTATATAACTTATCTAAGTAAGAGCAGGTGATATTTTGAATGCTACAGAAGTTGTAGTATATAGATGGATTTTAAGGTTACAAGCTCACAGAGAGCCTGGATTAAATACATCCATTAGTTTGAAACCCTTTTTAAAAAGTCAACAAATGAAATTAAAATAAATACATAGGATGGTTGAACTGATTGTTTTTACTACTGTCTTTAATTAGTATTTAAATATATGTTAAGTTTAAGTAAATTTAGTATTTATGGTTATTTATGGTGCTGTATTTTAAATTTTTTTAAGTGGCAAAAGTAAATGATTTTTATTGGCTGTTGGGGTCATGTGCTGTGTAAAAAATGTTTGTTTTAAGTGCATGTTTTTATACACTGAGGAAGGGTGTTCCCAAATGTTTTGCAATTTTTATAATTTTATTAAAAGTCGAAATTATAATCTTTGGCGTTGAGATCTGATCTTTTTCTTCTTAGATTTTTGAGTGTTTTGATTTGTTGATCTCATTTGCTCAGCCCTAGCCTTTGGAATTTTTATAGGCTGTGTTGGTTGTTGGGGTCATATGATCCAAAGCAGCACCTCAGGTGGGTGCTGCTGTATAAAAAAAAGGAAAATGGATGTTTCCCTATTAAAAAGGAAAATCAATGGAAAGAAACAACAAAACAACCCAACAAAAATTTAATCATCAGAAAAGCTAACAGCAAAGTGAGTGGAGGAGAGAAATGCAAAGCTACATGAAATACAGTACTACATACTAATGAAAACATATCAGGTCAACTATGACTGCAGTAATCTCATGGTAAAATAGTGAGAATAACAGGGATATACCGCAAATGCGGACATATGCAACCTGATTTGAGCAGTATCTATAAACTGAATCAGTGTACAGTAACTGCAATGTTCTATAACTAGGATTAAATGCAGTAATGTCTCCACTTAGGAATATTTAGTCATATCTTTTCCTCTGCAAGCTAACCTGCCTGTTGTATGCAATTAGCACAAAGTCAAACATATGGGACCTCAATGATGTCCCCTGCAAAAAGTTGCACACTTGAAATCTCCCACATATACACATTATGCTGGAGTGGAGTGGGTGTAATACAGATGGAAGCAAAGCACCACTTCTAGAAAGAGAACCCCTAGTCTTTTTATAATATATATTTAAAGGTGATCTGTTGAGCTACTCTGACAACCCTAATACAGCCAACCATCAAGCAACTAACAATCACATATACCAACAAACTACTGCAACAGCCTAAATGACTTAATCAGAAAGGAGGCTATATACACTAAACAAAGGGTGTTAACATATAGCACTATGGGTATGTATCCAATAATAATATTGAGAAAGTGGGAACTAAAAATTCTAACTGTTCACTGTAAAACAGGTATATTCACCCCCGCTCCTGGAAAGGTGGTCCAACCTCCTCTGTTGCTGACAGCAGTTCTTTGCTCTGGCCTCCTGGACTATGGAACAAAAACAGAAATATATAAGTATATGACAGTCCATTTTGTAAGGATAATATTTTAAAAATATGATATAAAAAACACTCAATCTGACCTCTCCTTCCCAGTGAAGAAGAAGAAGGTCTGGATGGTAGCTGTTCAGGTCACTGTCCTGGTGTGTGCTTTGCTGACCAGTACAGGGAAGGCTAGTGGCATCAGTAACCACTCTGATGAGACAGTGCCAGGCATCCACCTTATACTAGGGACCATCATGAGATTCACCCATCAAATGGTCCCAGTGGTATCTGGGCAGAAACGTTTTGGTCTTCTGTGAACACCACCATGGTACTCTGCATCTACCAATGCCATTTGAAGCACTAAATATACAGACCCAACTGATATTGCCAACATCCTGGCAGATAGGTTCAGTGCTAACTTTACCCCCCTCTCACCCCCTAAAGAGCCCATCTCTATACCGGAAGAATGCAAAGTTCCTGTAATCACGGCTGCACAGGTAAAAACCACACTCTCCAAAGCCAAGAACACAGCATCCATGGGACCAGACAACATTCCAGACTGCGTTCTACATGAACTACAGAACGAACTGGCACCCCACCTAAGTACCATGTTCATTTGTAGCCTCACCTCAGGCTTTGTGCCTGCTGAATGGCGCACAGTGATGGTTATCCCACTCCACAAGGGGGGAGCCACCACGGACCCCAGGAACTACCGCCCCATTAACCTGACGAGCCTGGTCTCCAAGGCCATGGAACGTATCATCATGAAACTTATAAACAAAGACATTGGTATTATCCAAACTCTGGTTCCACCCAGTTTGGGTTTGTAAAAGGCAGATCATGTCTCCTAAACCTGATAGACTTCTTTGAAGCAGTCACCAAAGCTGTAGACAAGGGTAAGGTGGTTCACACAGCCTATCTAGATCTTGCCAAGGCTTTCGACACCATCCCCCACTCTGGAATTATAGATAAACTCACTAAACTAAACTAGGTATAAATCCCTATGTCACAAGATGGGTTGCCAATTGGCTCACTGACAGAACCCACACTGTGAAAGTAGCAGACTCCAAATCCGACTTCAGACCAGTGACAAGTGGAGTACCACAGGGTTCAGTCCTGGGTCCTCTCCTGTTTGGTAGCTACTTCTCTGAAGTACAGGCTAACACAGAAGGTCTTTGGCTAATGAAGTTCAAAGATGACTGCAAACTAGGAGCCATAATTGAAATTCCTAACGATGTGGACATCCTACAAAAGGGCCTCACTGAGACAGATGTCTGGTGTCAAAGCCATGGCCTCAAGCTCAATGCCAAAAAGGGCATTGTCATCCCCTTTGGTAAAAACTCTGTACCCATGAACTACAACATAGGCGGTAGTATACTTAACAGCAAAAGTGTGATAAGAGACCTTGGGACACAGGTGGACAGTAGTATCTCCTTTGATAATCACATCGCCACAGTAGTCAGGAAATCCTTCTACGTGGCACACCTCATCACAAAAGGTTTCTCATCCAGAAAAAAAGAGGTCATTGTTCCCCACTACTCATCACTCATTAGACCCATTATAGAGTACAACATCCCTTTTGGTATGTACCTCACAAGACATCTACAACAACTGGAAAGGCCACAGAAATACCTCACAAAGGGGATTACCGGCCTCAAACAGATGCCCTATGCAGACCGTCTCAAAAACTCCAGCTTTACTCCATCGCATATCGCCTACTCAGAGGCGATCTCTGCCTAACATACAAAGCTATGTCAAACCCAGAGCTGTTGGACATGCTCCACTTAAAGAAATCCCAATCCCTCCGAGCTACACACTCTAGGGACCTAAACTTTGTCACCACAATAAACAGAACATGCTGGAGGGATAGATTCCTGTCCCAGAGACTTCCCATACTCTGGAACAGACTACCTATCTATATCAAATAAAGCTCCTCATTAGCACTCTTCAAGAAAAATCTTGATGATTGGATGGGAAATAGGAAATTCACCCCGGGGATCACCTCTGTGGCTCTGCTCAACAGTGGCACAGGAAAATAATTTTCTTGGGTGGCAAAAGCCAGGGTACCTTTTTGGCTGGGCTTGTATAGGCCCCAGGGCTGATAGCCTAGTACCTACCTATGAACCTATGAACCATCTCACAGTCTTATTTCCCACTGGGAGAATTTTCATGCTCTGTAGAGCAACTAAGCAGCATGGCCAGTGACAGGGTTCTTCATGGACAATACCATTTTGAACGTGTAGAAAAGGATGATATGAGTAAATATGGCAGATACAGTTCAGCTTTATGACACGTACAGCACCTGTTATGAAGCAGTGCTCTTTAGTGACCCCAGGCTTCTGAGGCTTAAACAGAGCAAAGCAGGGAACCTCACACATGCAAAATGTGCTGCATAGGTGCTCAGGCATGTGCACGATGTTGTGGAGAACTGTCTGTAAGTCTCTGCTTACAGGCTTGACACACAGAATAAGTTATTCAGAAATATTCAGGAGTTGAGCATTCATTTGCACCACACAACAATGTTTTGCAATGGAAAAGGATAGGAAGACCAAGTTCTCTGATGCAGAGATTTCTTGCTGCAGTCCCTCCATCTTCATGTCCAACAGCTGTTCTGACTGGCCCTACTGTGAACATGCTTGACACGATCTTGTTTTAAACATCAATGCAGTCAGTAGCCAGGATTGCAACTAATAACTGGTCAGATGGAAGGTGACTAAAATTATCCTTGATGTGAAGAACTGTGCTATCTGTGTTGTTCAAGAGGATAGGTTGTCAGTCAAGCCACTACTGACAGACATGGAAGAGTTTCTGATGTCTCTGACTGGATGGAAGGACTCAATCATAGTTTCATGTTAGGGTGTTGGGTCTCAGAGCTTTGCTGGAATGTGCCCCAAGAGTATCCATCGGAGATGCCCCAGATGTGTATTGTTCTTTCTGTATTAAGCCATGAATAATCTTCCTTTCCCCTTTATTACTGAAAATCCCAATAATGATGTGCAGTTCATGTACTATAGGTACATCAAGGATACAAAATCTAAGGGCATCTGCATAAGGTAATGTAGAATACCCATTATTGCCAACATTCACCACCCTATTAATTCTGAATTTGGAAAAAAGTAGAGGTGATGGGTTATAATAACACTGGCTCTTTTGATATGGTGTCTTCACAGATGATTATCCTGCTCCACAACCATGAAATGTCCACTCCCTGATGCTGGAGAAAGGTCTGAGTCTGATGATGACGTCAATAAATAACTGGTATTGTCAGAGAATACAGTGACACATACAGGACTTTACCTGCCAGTATTGGTGTCCACTACACGTGTCTAAAGGGTTGGGAAGTCATAAGTCCAGTGGCAAAGCAAAAATAAATCTGTGTTTCGGAGAAATAAATAGAATTTTTTTTCTTGTGAAAACTCAGCAAATAAGAAGTACTATAGGCCATTATTGTAATGTAGAAAATGAATATAATGCAAAATGTCAGACTGATAGTAAATGCACATGAACTAAAGCCACAGTGTCCATTTTTGAAAGGTTATGTCTTGGTGACACTTTCAGATATCATTACAAAACTTGGAGCGTTTCTCCCCAGGTCTCAGTTGAAAATGGGCTTTGTCCCAGGTGGACTTTCCCGGTAGGCAAATGTTAAATAAAAATAAATAAAAATAAAAATGTTCAGTTAACATTTAGATACAACAGACACAAAAGACTCCTATTCATACCTTACAGCTCCTAGTGCAGGACACCTCTGAATATGACTCCACATCTTTAGCTGCATGAATGCATAGCCCTGTACCCATGTGACATTACCGGTAAAAATATTTTTTTTTCTAGAAAAATACTGCCATTTGCTTTCATACTTCACCTGCCACCCAAAAATGATACCCACATTCTCTACACTCGTAACGTCTCATTGAGAAGAGAACAAAAGCACTTAGTAACATATTTCCAGTTCCACCTGCAGGGTTTCTCACATCCACATCCATTGCAATAATAATTAAATAAATAATTATAAATGTATTGAGTGTAGCCAGTGTGTATTGTTGTCTCTGTCCACAGACCTATCTGGTTTTCCGAGTGCAAAAGTGGAAAAACTTCAACTTGGAAGTTTCAGACACTAAGTTCTGTCCCCGCACCCCACCAAGTTACACCGATGATTATTTTAATGGATCTGCCTCAGCCTGCCATTTGCTTTCTTCCACCAAATGTCTCACATACCTTTCAACCTTACATCTCCAAACTGTGGAGCACCACCTCTCACACAGTGTGAAACAAATGGAGAAACTATGAAACATAGGACCACTTACAAACTTCAGCTAGGAAGGTCGCTGCATGGTTAATAACAAGTTCACCATACTTTTTAAAAAGGCTGTTTTGATGAGGTAATATGATTCAAGTTGAGAGGTAATTAGGAAACTATACCATTCAACTGTTCCTGCTTTTGCAGAATATCTCTGATTTTATCTCTATTTTTTACTGTGTCTATGACTTTCTGGTAAAATACTGAGGATTATAGAGACATTAGTAATGTCAGACATCAAAGATTCTTACTTATTGTGCATAAAATGCAAGATAACGACAGACTTATTGTTCTGTTATCTTTTTAAGTGAATTGGGGTAATATTTCAGAATTGTCCTTAATTTTGGGACTTTGACCCCCCCCTTACTGCTAGCTATGACCAGAATTATTAACATTTAAGAGGTACAAGCAGAGAATTATACCTCTCAAACCAAACTTCTCGACTGCCCCTGATTTAGCAGAACATGTCTGATTTTGATTCATATGTTTTGCCTCTTCCATGATCTTTTGGTAAATCACTGAGGATTACAGATAAATCAGTAATGCCTGACATTAGAGTTTCATTCTCCTTATTGTTGCAAAAATATACATTCATGCAAAACCTGTTTTCTATTAACTTTTTAAGTGAATGAGAGTAATATTTAAAGCTTGTCTCTGATTTTGTCCCCCCATTATTTTTCCATATGTCCAGCAAAGAATTTGTGAGGTATGCGGTGACCCCCCTCTACATATTATGGTAAAAGTACCGTTACTACTCTTCACAGTTTTAGCTAGCATCCTACCAGTATTAAATGTAAAATACACATACTTGCAAAAGAAAATGGTTCTCAGCTCTAAAATTCCCAGCACATAACCTGGGTAGAGGTTGCTGAGAAGCATTTGGACTAAAGAGTTGTCCATAGTCTTCAAACATATTGTTAAATGACTAGAGACTGCTGAATGGGAAAGCACTGTGATTAGCTGCTAATGGCTACCAAATGCAACTGCTTAAGACAGCATAGTACTGGGACATGAGTTAGCTACCCATGTTCTATTACTATGATAAAAAAACAGAAAAAAATCTGTAATGCTTTGAATTTTTTTGTACTTAGACACTCACCAGGACACACTATTTCACAACTGGGACACATGCCCCAACATGCCCTGGTGTGGTGCCACCTATGGTAGACATACCCAGCTAGGGCAGTATGTCACTCAGTGTGACCCAGCCTCTACTGTCTGCCACAAGCTCAATAGGGTGGGGATGGGGTGTCCACATGGGTGTGTGTACCGGTACATGTAGATGGCATCACGCTCCACTAGAACTAGCAGTATCGATGGGTGCAATCTAACATATGTGCAAGATGATCTTGGAGGCACAGGCTAGAGCCATCTCTACCTTTGCAGAGATGATACAGATACTGCAGTGTGCAGGGATGACCTCTGGGAGTGCATATCCTATATGTGTGACATTGTTGGCAAAATTCATCACATACTAATGCAAGGCAAGTCCTCCCAAGCTCCATGCTGCATGTCAGGTGTGGTCCATGCAGGTGACCTTTGTCTCCACTGATGGTAGCAACTGTGGAAGAGGAAGGTCAAGGTCAGAGTCACATGCTGCCTACACTTTTATAGCAACATTAAATGTGGAAGTGCCTATGGGCAGGAGAGGCTGTCCCCAAGGTTGTGCCAGTCACAGCAGTGCCATGTCTTATAACAGTCATCACTCATGCTCATGCAGCACACCTACATTTGTCCACAGCTATGGTACTAGGCATGAAACTCCTTGTACATACAGCTCTCATGGGCAGGGTCACACATGGGATGTCCACTCAGATTTTATGCATGCCATAGACCTGTCCATTGGCTCAAGCAGCAGTGCTACTACTATTGCTGAGGCCTCAACATACCCATCCATAGTACTGTAGCTCCCATTCAAACCCCTCCCAAAGAATTCTAAGAATTCTTTCTTAGTCCTTTCCATGCCCACTGCATGCACACACACACACACACACACACACACACACACACACACACACACACACACACACACACACACACACACACACACACACACACACACATACTGAACCCACAGCCTTCTGCATCAAAAGCAAGCATTCTACCTGTTGTGCTACTAACAACAAACACAAACAGACTTGGCATAAGCAGCACTAAACTCCTCTCCCCCTGAAGAACTGTGCAGAACAAGAAATGTGGAAAAAGCCAAAATTTATTGGGGGGGGGGCAAAGGCCCAAAATCAGGGACACATTTTAAACATTGCTTGTATAATCTTAGAAAAGTTGCTAGAATAAAATATTTTGTGTTACCATACATTTTCTGAAAGATAGGAATACTGAAAGTTAAATGACTATCATTATTTTGGGAATTCAGTTCTCACTGATTTGCCAGAAAACCACATATTTTAAGAGGAACAGACCACAAGTATGAGGCAAACATTCCAGACTTGAATCACAAGTGGTGGTGGTATAGGTAGAGAATTGAGGCTCTTGTTCTTTGTACCTAAGGTACAGGGTTTGGGTCTGAGTAGCTCTAACCACCAGTTATACCTGACTGAGGCATTCACACATACACACACACACACACACACACACACACACACACACACACACACACACACACACACACACACACACACACACACACACACACACACACACACACACACAAAATGCACCCAGAAGTTTGCATATTGTACAGCACTCACATGTTTCCTTGCGAAGTACATTGCACACTTGTGCTGCCTCCCTCACCTGTGCATATGATGATAACTGTGCCCTGCTCTTTGGACTTTGTTACTTGGGTTGCCCATGTCTGATGCACAGTATGGCCAGCTTTTGCATAGGTAAGCACAGTCTACCACATGGTTTGCATGCATCACTTTTACTGCGATGTATATGCTTCACTATGGGACAAAGTTATGTGCCAGCTGCTGCCTGTTTGCCAGTGCCAGGTCATCCAGTGCTGTGCAACTCCTCATCTGATACACAGTCCACTGCTTGGTGTGATGGGAGATATTCCTGCAATTAGCCTCCCTGCCACAACTGCTTCATAATTATCACATTATGTAACACTGCACACACACAGAATATTTTAGTATGTTTTTGATTTGAATGTATTATTTAACTGAATGTTAGTTTTTTTTTGTATGCACACACTGATGAAGGATATTGATCCGAAAGCTTTATGTAATTTTTAAATAAATTGTTTACTGTCAGTCTTTACAGCATTTCCAGGATTTATAGTTTTTTTCCTTCAGATAGTTGTCCTTAAAATGGGCCCAAGGCATATCCAGCACACCCCTCACACACCATTTGTCAAAGCCATATGTGTGCCATATGTGGAAATCATGGTAGCTGCCTGGGTTGCCTGCATATACATTATAGATGATACCCTATACATTACAGGCCACCTGACAGTTGTTGGAATGACAGCCTTTACAGTTTTTCACAGGCCACTGTAGCATGGCAATGAGAAATTGATGAATCATTCTGGAGGCTGACACCTGAGATACCTCCACTGTGTTCCCTGATGGTCACTGAAAGGTCCCCTGTAGGTAGTTCACATAAAGCCATGCATACCTTTGTATCCATTAGGATGAGTAAGCCATGGCTTCCATGGGCCTTCAGATATGGCCAACATGTCTACCAGCTCCTGTATGGTGTCCATATCCACACTATAGCAATCTACAATGTTGGTACTGTGAAGACCATGAAATGATAAACACAGTTTGATAACACAGCATCTCTGAGGGTGATGATGCCCACCACCACGACTCATGGAGGCAATAATAACCAGTTGCATATGCACATTTGCTAATGCTGTGGCAATCCCTAGAATATTTCCACAATTTCCTGCATGATTTTGTTGTGGTCATTAACACTTTGTGTTCTTTATAAGTTTCTGTATCATTCTACTATCTTGTTTTATCTCATTTGCATACACAGAGGCCCTCATTTTAATACTGTGTTCATTGCCATCTGCTTATACAGCCATTAGCACATACTGTGAGCAGCTCTGCTGCTCGGTCTGCATGGCTTATATTGAGTGCTCTATGAGTTGCACACACCCTGCACTTCACTGCACATCTCACCCATTGCCTACCAGAATCTAGTCAATGTTTGTGAATCCCAGGGTAATGCATATTGAAATCACATATTTCACAAAATGAAGCTGCTAGAAATTATCTAGCTATTTTAAATATTATTTAAATGTAAACTGACAGCCAGAAAAGACACATACTTTGTGATGGCAATTTGTTTGTGTCTTTCGGCTTTGTGATGGCAATAACAAATGGTATTTGCCTCTGTTACAGAGCATCATCTTATTTAGAGATTTCAGCCTTACTGTTTTTCTCATTGATTTTTAAGTTTTGCTTATGGACTATAAATATGTAGGGTCACTGCTGATGTGACACCCCAACCTTATGTACAAAAATGGGAAAAAAGGAGGTGATATCAATGGGAATAGGACGACTGGAGAGTATTTCATATGGTAAGACCTGTCTAGTAAACTTAGGATGATGGATAGATATTAAATTTGGGTTGGCCTTAGTTGGGTATCTGGGCTGAAATTAATTTATTTGTTGTAAAGTAAAAAGAAAAGTGATAGATTTCAGTGCTTAGCGTCTTGACTGCATGGCTAGGTCTTGCTGATAATGGCCTTTAAAAGGCAAAAGAATTGAGTACTATGTCATTTTGTGTGTTCATAATAGAAATATGTCTGAATCTTATATGAATCTCATCACAGGAGCATTACAAGTTTTCATAAGAAACTTTCAGTCTTAAACTGTAGGCATCTTATGACAATTCAACAATTCCTTGGGGTGAGCAGGAGAGGAGGTCATGAAACTGAATGGCATAGTTGCAGTTGTGGGTGCATAGTCTGCATCCACGACCAGAATATCAGCATAGTTATGTCGAAAGACATAATGTTGACACATTCTGCATGTGCCCCAGGGATTACTCTGGAATGGGCTAAACCAAGTGCTAGTATTTTTGCAGGGGGATCCCATGTGGGGGGGGGGGGGCTGTGTCTCCAAATCCCTGTTAATTATATACCCTAACTCCAAAATCACACAGTCCCAGAGGAAGGTAATATTCCCATATTCTGGGATTGTCGATGTTGCAAACCATTGCCAACCACACAGATGTTGATATTGCGGTTGTTTTACCAGCTGCCTTAAACCCATTTATCTTTCTCTATAGATAGATAGATAGATAGATAGATAGATAGATAGGATAGCAAACATTATCACAACCACCATGGCAAGGCACATAAAAAAATTAAAACATACTACAAACTCTTGAGTTCCTAAACCCGAAAATTTAATAAATGAATAACTAAAACTGGTGTTAAAACTAAAAGATAAGTGCTTTCAGGCACATAGCTGCACCCTTCATTAGATCTAGTAACTTCTCCTCAGTGTAAGAATTTAAAATTCAGCATCAACCAATCACAGTTCAGTGTTTCAATCTTTGTCCTCTCAGGGCAGGTTGGAGAGCAAGGCATGAGCTAAGACCAGGACGTGTCTCTTCATGTAAGTTGCCAATCCAATGCATCTCAGCTGTTTCTCCTCTTAAACGGATATCACTACCCCTTAGATCTGCTAATACAAACTGTAACATTGAAAAGAGAAAATTATGACCAGCATTTAGAGCAATATGTTTCATTAGAGGATTCTTCATATCTCTCAAGCATATGTCACTTATGTGCTTAGAAATCCTTTTTTTCAGCTGCCTATTCGTTTTACCAACATAAAACGAAGTACACTGCTGGCAGCAGGCAATATATCAGGCAATGCTGCATTCAAAAATGGCAAGAATCTTAAATGGATGATATGTCAATGGACTGTAAAAAGAGATCAACCTTTGACAAACAACCATGGTATGTTTCCCTGCAGATTATGCACTTCCTGTAGATATATCTCAGAAAGGCAAGCTTTTGTACATCCGACTACTGGAAGAGCATATAGACTGAAGGGCTATACTGATTGTAAAACCAAAAATGTTATTTATACACATATATATATATATATATATATATATATATATATATAGACATACAGTGCCATATAGACAATAAAGAAGCTCATTCACTAAGGAGTCTAGATAAGTAATAGGGAGGCATAAGTGGTGGCAAGGAAGAACAGAAAACCAGCAATTTGCAAATTTTTTAGGCTGGAAGCACATGGAACCTGGGATGTACTAGGTTTGTAGGGCATAGGCAGCATAGATAGGAGTCTAACCATTCAAAGTCCACAGTTTGAAAAAAATAGTAGATGAAAAATTCTTCAGTAAGTTAGTTCATGCCGACTAGAATAACCTACCGCAAGAAATCTGAAAAAAAAAACTAACTTGCTCAGAATTCAGGAAAAATGTTTGCCACAAATATTTTAGATTCATTTAGATGCATTTGAGGCAAAGATAATGCATAAAACTTCTCACCTCCATCTCATGCCTACAACTTTTATCAGTTGAATCCTACCATGTTGTCCAGCTTCCTTCTTTTTGTTTCCCCTTGATAGGAATTGATGATTGAGTTGTATATTTTATAAATACATGCATAACATTTTGCAGCCTATTATGCCACCTACTGTTTTTGAGCATGCATACTGTTTTCGTAGTAGATTGCAGTCTCAGTTTATAATTACTAATTAGTAAAACATTAGCAAACAACTAATAGGCTGCCATAGCTGAGCATGGTCAGCGGTTGCACTAGAATAGATCCCAGTATACAGTGTTACTTCTGTGCGTGGAAACAGAAAGGCCAAGCATTGAACCATCATCGAGAACAGCCCTCTGAATCTGAACACAATTTAACAATGGTCTTCAATAAGTACTCACTATTTCTGGACAACTGCTCAGTATTTATGGACCTTTGGAAACAATTGATTAACATCTTGCTCTCTCTCTAGCTCCCTCTCTCTCTCTCTCTGTCTCCTCTTTCCAATTTTATTTATGAACAGGATCTGCACATGGGCTCCATCTGCAAACCGTCTCATATTACCTATCAATGTGCAGTTTGAGTTATGCATTTTATTTCTACATAGTGACAGTGAATCTGTAGTCTTCTTAAACTAAAACCTAGAGGCTGAATAATCATGTGCATCGGTAGGAACCAGCTGTATGCAATGATGACATCACACTGAATCCAACCATGTCATCCAGCTTCCTCCTTGTTTTCCCTTGATAGGAACTGGTGCTTGAGTTTTATATTTTCTAAATACATGCATTTTATACACATTCTAGGGAATGTGTATAAAACAATCCTGAGACCAGTCTACCTTTCTAGCAAATTTAAAATGGAAAACAAAATGCAAAGTAAAATGCAATATCTATAACTAGTTGAGCGGTATTAGAAGAGGTATGGAGACAAGTACCAAATCCTATTACAATCTTAGTTAAACCTTTGAAAAACAGAGATTACTTTGATAACAGATTTACACTACCCAAAGTATATAATTGCTGTAGTTTTGGTTTCAAAAATTAAAAAAAAGTCTTGTTCCTTTGCAATTAAAAAAATGTCTTATTCATTTGCCAATCTTACATCACCTTCAAAAAAGTTGTTTCATGTTAGTGCAGTGAAAAAAAACTTCCAGACAATTTCTGATCTATTCTTTGTTCAAAAATGCAAAGTTTGGGAGGCAAACCGGATAAACTTTTGATATTTGTGTCATTGCACAAATATTGAAGAAGTTACATTTTTGCTTCTTTCAAATAAATGTAAAATAAATAAAAAGATAAACAAACTGTTTATTATAAATATGGGTGAGCACTTACAAGAAGATGGGTTTCATTTTTTTGTTGCATATAGTTTCAAAATAATGTAAAACCTCATTCCCTCATGCCACTCTATACTACAGTTTATATATACTTTAGGAGCTCAGCAACAGAGCATATTTAGTCTCAGTACCTCTCAGTGATTTTCATCACTATCTCTTAGGATACTATTGTATCTTGTTGAGACAACTTGTGCAGCTTGTCTAATGTGAAACAAATCTCTGACTGAAGCTATATTTCGGGTCTGTGGTAATTAGGGAAATCATCCCTAGATAAATCTCCTCCTGCCATAACTTTAATAATAGCAGTAGTTACTAGACCGGAGATCAGGCATGTCCCTCAGTACCTTTATGAGACAGTTTTAAAATCCAGTGATCTGTAGTTTACCGTGCCCTCAGAGAAGTTACTTTTAGAGATATTTTGTATTAGGGTCCATCCAAAATGATAAGCTTGGGACTCTGTCCCATGTATATAGAAGATGGGATGGTCCTATCACATACAAAAGTTATGTAGTTACCATAATGATAGATGGGTAGGAGACCCCCATTTTCTTCTATGACCCATTCTCCTTCCCTTGGCATCATCAATTTGGTTGGGAAGTTCTTTCGGAGACACTTGTTTCCTTCATGGATTTTCCTCTTGTTTGCTCCACCATAGTGCTGCCAACAGTGATCTGGAAAGAGGTCTTACTATGTAGAGGATTGCAGATAAAGGGCAGGAAATTTGTATCCAGGGAAAGATTGAGATACCAATCAGACTAAGTGCTGCCAGCCTTGAGTCCCATAGGTAGAGGAAGATGGATCCGGTGCTGCACATCCATCATTTTGGTAAGTACATAACTTTCATTTATGTTCTAAGCTCATCCAGAACTGTACCAAGAATGGATCTTATTCTGTAGCTGGCATTATCAAAAAATAAGTTGAGAACAGGCAAGTTTAGCAACTTAATTAATATTAAGTTGTGCTGTAACCAAGAAGGTTTAAAACATTTATGAGATAATTTTCCAAAGGAAACCAAATTGCTGTGATACATTGTCAATTGGTAATGATCTTCTGTGCAAATGTTGAAATGTAAAAAATTGCTTTTTAATTCTTAAATCAAATTTTGAGTTTCTGTGTTTGATTTTGCAGTTTTGTGATCACACATCCCTGCTTCCACCACTGATGACTTGCACTTTTGTCGTGGAATAAAAGTTTTATGTTGCCTTGAGTGTGCCTAACATTTCATATACTGTTTTTTTCCCCCAGATTTTTACATTTGTGTGCTTCATTCACATTTACCTTTCTAACCTTAGGATGTAGGCAAGATAAAAAATTAAGCACAATCCAGGAAAATGAAAAAATAATACCAAGACTGTTAAAAAAGAATGAGAATGAAAAAATAAGAATGAGGATATAGTAAAAGAAAGCTGGCTAGTGGGACTCAGGATAAAGTATTTAACTAAGAAGGCATGCGTTTTGTGTCACAGAATATTTCAGTTTGATATGGCGCACTAATTATGACTTCACATGGTCATTTCAATAAGAAGGCACGTGTTTTGTGTCACAGAATATTTCAGTTTGATATGGCGCACTAATTATGACTTCATGTGGTCATTTCAATAAGAAGGCATGTGTTTTGTGTCACGGAATATTTCAGTTTGATATGGCGCACTAATTATGACTTCATGTGGTCATTTCAATAAGAAGGCATGTGTTTTGTGTCACGAAATATTTCAGTTTGATATGGCACACTAATTACGACTTCATGTGGTCATTTCAATGACGTGAGGATTATTGTTCCTAGTACCTGGATACGTCCTCTCAGAGGTTATGTAGGAGAACTGGTTAGGTTAAAGAAAATTATAGTCTAAAGTATGCAAGTAAATATCATAGGAAACACATTTATGAAACTGAGTTTGTTGACAGCATATTATTATTAGAACCAGTAGACTATAGTACTAAAAGCATATTTTAGCTGTGTATCTCCTTTCCTACAAAAGGTCAGGAAATCATTTAATAATAACAGGACATCACTATGCCATATGCCCATTCAGCAATGCTTCTATTATAATATATGTGCCCCTCTACAGATGATGCTTCAGCCTACCCCAAACCTATAAAAGTGTGTAGCACAATCTGGTTAGCAAGTGGGAATGAGTGCTTGAGACCTGCAATGATTTTTATTTTGACTTGTGTGTATTTCCTTCCCTGTGTAACTGGCATGCCTTCTGATCTGCCCATCACCAGCATGTAATGCATGTGGTTTTTCAGACACCTATAAGCTGCCTGCATCAGTGCTAGACATCATTATGTGCATGAGCACACAGAGTGTGCATCAGTGTTAAACACCATTAGACACCATTATGTACGTGCATGAGCACACAGAGTGTGCATCAGTGTTAGACACCATTATGTGCATGAGCACACAGAGTGTGCATCAGTGTTAGACACCATTATGTGCATGAGCACACAGAGTGTGCATCAGTGTTAGACACCATTATGCACATGAGCACACAGAGTGGGCATCAGTGTTAGACACCATTATGTGCATGAGCACATAGAGTGTGCATCAGTGTTAGACACCATTATGTGCATGAGCACACAGTGTGTGCATCAGTGTTAGACATCATTATGTGCATGAGCACACAGAGTGTGCATCAGTGTTAGACACCATTATGTGCATGAGCACACAGAGTGTGCATCAGTGTTAGACACCATTATGAGTGTGCATCAGTGTTAGGCACCATTATGTGCATGAGCACATAGAGTGTGCATCAGTGTTAGACACCATTATGTGCATGAGCACACAGTGTGTGCATCAGTGTTAGACATCATTATGTGCATGAGCACACTGAGTGTGCATCACTGTTAGACACCATTATGTGCATGAGCACACAGAGTGGGCCTCAGTGTTAGACATCATTATGTGCATGAGCATACAGTGTGTGCATCAGTGTTAGACATCATTATGTGCATGAGCACACAGAGTGCGCATCAGTGTGTTAGACACCATTATGTGCATGAGCATACAGAGTGTACATCAGTGTTAGACACCATTATGTGCATGAGCACACAGAGTGTGCATCAGTGTTAAACACCATTATGTTTGATAATTTGATAAGTAAACCATCTTTTGTATTTTTGGTCTTTACCAAGGACCATTCTGCACCAAAAAATCATGTTTTAACTGTACATAAACAAGCACTTTTATCAGTTAAAACAAGCGCTTTTATCAGTTATTGAGCAAATTAAAATATACTTAAATACAATACAACTTAAAACCAGCTATAATACAGTGCATGCCAGTTAAATGTGTGTTGCTTTGTTTTTACTGCAAGAGAATGATTAAGGCAGCTCATATCACAAGTCAAAAGTGCATACATTTACTGAAACAAACAAAAAGAAAGAAAACAGTAAAGATTATTTAATATGCCTTTCTGGAGATTCGTAACCTTTGCTGTTTTTACTGAACATTACTTCAGGAATTACTTTTGTATGAAATTATTCCTAAAGCTCAGAGTTAAGTAAAATATATTTTTAATGTCATATAGAACAGACAAAGCAGATTTTTATAAGGCCTATTTTCTGTAGTGGTCATTTAATGTTTCAACTAAATGGAACATCCCTAAAGACTGATTGCTTCTCATCAGTGGATATTCACGTTTGCCTCTGGAATTGATTATCTTTTCATATTAGCCAAATGTTTGATCACATTACTATTGAAATATCGTTCATGAACAAATAAACACATCAGAGAGTCAAAGTAAAGACTGAAATTTGTGAACTTAGAACCACTGGGTCTGGTCACCCTATGTATTCTTGAAATCATGCTATATTCAGTATTTTCCAGCCACAGCTGTCTTAGTAATGTGTCAGCATGGCAAAACACGTCATTCATTATTCACAGTAAGCCACTGAGAGAGCATTCAAGTCCTGATAAATTCTCACCTAAATGACAGGGCCCTGAGTTTTATAGCCTTCCCTTTGCTACTGTGCTGTGCTATGGGCAAAGGTCCTGAATGATCCTTCACTAATGACTAGAATGATATATGAGCAACTGCTGATGGTCTGACATGATGTCTATTCAGTACAGCGCCTACCCTGCTGGCATTCGTTGATCCAACACACAGAATGAACAGCTGACAGTGCAGAAACAGGATCCTTAAATAAGGGTCTCTGCTCCTTTCCATGAGCTGCTGCATAAACAGTTGCTAACTTCAGAAATGCTTCAGTACCTCCTAGTGCAGTCAATATAAAATATTTCAATCATACACATTTCTAGCACTCACACTTTGTCATTTCCATAGGGACAGCTATACCATTAGAGAGATGAAAGATTGGATGATTTACATGTGCAGTTCTCAGCAGTGGCAATCATCTCTGTTTAACTCTACAATATAATAATAAAAATAAATATATTAAAGTCAGTAGATAAGGCATCTAATTATACTTTACTTATCATTCTTAGTCCAAATTTCTTTCAAAATATGAAGATTTTAAACGTTAGATCTAGTGCTTTTCTCATTACGCCTAAAAGAAGCTACATAACTCAGTCTTTTATGTATCCATTTTAAAGATATTGATTTAAACATGTTCATTATAGACTAACTGAGGCAGTGTCAATTTCTGAGTATCTTATTTCTGCTGAAGTTGAATGCCCATGTATATGATGTTCTTTTATTGCTTTTCTGGTAGTGGGTTTCAGAGTTTTCTGGAGTGCAGACACCTACTTAAATTGAAACACTAGACATCCCCATGGATTTATATTATTTTCTGTTTCTCCTGTATATTTCTCCAACCATACCTTTTTGCTGTTGTACAACCACTGTCATAAAGTATCTGAAAAAGTAATGGTATTACAGCATTAATCTTTTGGAGGTCATGCATCATTTTTAATTGTTAGTCCAGTTATGTGCTATGCATCTTTGACATTAATGTTCTACAAACTGCATACTAATATTAGTGCACTACTTCACTGCAGCATTGTTTAATTATCATGTCTGCTGAATTAATTGAATATTTGTCATGCACTCAATGTCTCCAAATGCAGCATGTGAGAGAATTCTGTTACATGTCAACAGGTATTATAACATCCATAATCCAATAATTGATTTTATTGCAATATAGCAGGTTACCTGCTCCAGGTCTAAGTTCTGACATTGATAGACTCATGGCTTATTGCTTGCAATACCATATCTACACCTGTATTTTCTTATTTTCTTCGACTGCAATACTGTATTTTTAAAAAGGCATAGACTAAAATGTATGTATTCTGCTCCTTCCCTCTAAAATTTTCACTGCACTAATAATGACAAGCTGGCAGTTTGGTATATATTAGGAGTACCTTTTGGTTTGAATTCAAACATTGAAAGATCTGGAGGACTGGTTGCAAACATAATTTAATGCGTATGTTATGAGCATTAACACCTTCCCCTCAATACTCTAGATATACATATCAGCAATGCAGTCATGTGATGCTGATGAGCGGAAGCATCTGGTGGGTTCCCATCTGTGCTGTATGTTTAATCAAATAAAAGTATATATGTTGTACTTTTCTGCATTATTATTATTATTATTATTATTATTATTATTATTATATTGCTACATTTTCTATATATGAAAAAAGGCAAATATCATTAATTGGTGACTTTCTCCAAGAACTAGGACCCCAGTCATATCCAGAATCCATATGTCAGACTCTCACATTTTAAATATGTGGGATTTTTAGAAGGGGAAAATTCACATTTATGCCCATAATGCATCAACCCATCCATTCTTATACAGTGTAACAAATTCGTTTCACCCTCCATTCAGCACTCCCCCCTTACATATCATGTAAAAGTTATAACAAAGGAACACATCCACTCAATTAATCCAGAAAAATGTTTTTTATTTTCACACTTGATGGGTGGCATTTGTTGACATTGCTCAATGAAATGCTTAACACACTTCCATGCAAAGACCCTAAAGCATTTGCTTACAAGCCTACAAGCAGTTCAGAAATTAAGAAAAAAAAATGCTTAAATTAGTGCATGCATTTGAGTAAGCCTCAAAACTCAATAATGCAAAAACAACCAGCAAAAACAATCCAGTGAAGCAAATTCAATAAATAAAATTCACTTCTTGCCTGATAAAAAGGTTAGTGTTTTCATATAAATACATATACTTCATCAAATAAAAGTACATTCACAAAGACTTCCAAAAATACTTTTACTATCTGAAATGAACAAATAAAATTCAAATCAGAAATCACCTCGTAAATTGCCTGAGAGCAATGTTTCAAGTTTCTACCTTTGAGCAAACATTTTTTAAATAAAAAGGTTCATTTAAATGACGTGTAACTTCTTCATACTGATATATTTCCCTGACCTTGTTGCCCAAAGTTATTTATTCATCTGTTTTGACGTCTCCATGCTTGTCAGGCATCCTGCACCATATGTTTGTATAATTTAAATGTATCTCAAAAATTTTCAGGGCACATAAACTAACTGTTTTGTCTAACACACTGCTTATATTTTGAATATCATCCTTGTGTATGACATCCTGACATCATTAAATATGTGTCAGTCCATTTCATTAAACAGTATGCATGCTGGATAATAGAGCATGCTGTAGGGCAGGAGTCCACTAGGCAACATTTTAAGTCAACTAGGCATAGCTTGTGTTTATTATATCAAAACAGTACATGACATAACACCCAATAAGATAGCAGGATGGGAGAGATAGGATACAGCTTTGCTAGTCAGTCAGATATATAGCACATCAGAAAAATGCACGCTACAAATGAAAAACAATGCCTTCTAAAATGCATTGCAACTCAAAAATGTTCAACACAATTTCACATAATAACTTCTTAGCTCAAGTATCCTCTTTGGGCTCTTCTAACTCTAATCTAAAATGAAAAAAAAAAATGAAAAAACACAACAAAATTTCATGCATAAAAAAGTTCAAGTCCCCTGGCACCTTCAGCTGTAGAGCCTTCCGGGGAGGATAAAAAAACTCATCCACACACAGTGATTAAATAATACCATCAATTAACTAGTTAAATAAAATCTTCCAGTCAAGACCACTTGGAATCAATGTGTTGAAAAAAGTATAAAGATACTTTCCTTATATCATAACCTTTTCTTTGCAAATAATTTATGGCCAGCATTAAAAAAACACCTGCTCTAAAATAGTAACTGTCAACTTTGACATTTCATATTTATGAAATTCATTATTAAGAACTACTAAAGGGCTTTCCTTGACATTATTATGAATATTCTTTAAATGTTCCTTGATTCTAGTAGCAAAAGTATGTTCAGTCTCTCCCGTATAAAATAAATGACAGAGACACTCACTAGCATAAATTACTACAGTAGTATTGCAACTAAATCTCCCCTTAATATCAACTTTTAGATGATTAGTTTTGTCAAATTTCTGGCAAACTGAGAGACAAATTCTACATCACTATAATAATCACAGGGGAAGGTGACTCTGTAGTTTATACTCCTGTGGACATGCTCAGCTGGCTGTGTGAAATACCATGTAAGTAACCTACTCTACAATGGTTTACAAGCTATCCTTCAGATAGATACCAGTCTGTTAAATGGCACTCTACCCTCTCTTCTTACCTGCTTGTGAGCAGTGGAGTACCACAGGGTTCAATCCTTGGCCCACTCCTACTCAACATTTTTATTAATAATTTTCATATTTCCTCTAAACAGGGACCCTCACATAATATGCAGATTATTCCACTCTAAATCTGACAATCCCACCTAACTAATAACACAAGATACCTTTAATTCTGGCTTGCTAACAATCAGCTCTAAATTATTCATGGGAAAATCAAGCTTCTGTTATTCTTTCCTAAACAGCATACCCTTCACAAAAACAGCTTTAAAATCTCATCACTGAACACTACTGTAATTCAAGTTGTCTTATATACCAAACTTCTTGGTCTCACAATAGACAGTAACCTCAAATTTGATTTACATATTAATAACAAGGTAAAAAGACTCCCCAAAACTAGGAATGTTGTATAAGCCTAAGAAATTCCTAACCAACTCCAATAAAGTAACTCTTGCTACCACTTATCGCCTACCTTTCTTTCTTTATGTTTCTCCAATTCTGACTAATCTCCAGCCATCCCACAGAGCTAAATTTGAAAAGTGTTACAATAAAGCAGCTGAATTTGCAGCCAGTCAGTTTCACAGAACTCATCAATGTTCTGCACAAAAATATCTAATCTGGCTTGAAAGTCCCCATCTTCTAATGTATACTCAGTTGCTACTATGAGACAAAATAATCTAAAATCCCTCCACTTCCTCAGCTGTCACTTTCCTACTGCAGCACTTTCTTCTACACAATGACCTCTGTGATCTTCTGACAAACAACTTCTTGCTATTCGCAAACCTCAGAGATCAGGATTCCAGCTGTGAAACCAGCACGTTGAACATCATCCCTACATCAATTAAGTCATTACCTTACCTCAACATCTTCAAGTTTCTCCTAAAAGAGTATATTTCTAACTATTGTCTCTGCTCTTGTTCTACACCAAACTACTATTTTTTCATTCTTGCATCTTGAAGCCTTCTACACAATACCCTTAACTCACTGTTTTAACCATCTATTTCCCATAATTCTGATACATCTTCGTCATTGAATTTCTTCCTCCATGACTCTGGCAATCATATTACTTGGTGTATCATAGGTTCATAGGTTCATAGGTAGGCACTAGGCTATCTGCCCGGGGCATTTATAAGCCTAGCCAGAGTGTGTGTCGGCTTTCGCCGTACCATTGATTAATTAACTGAGCCTCTGTCAAGCAGAGCCAATGAAGTGATCCCAGGGGTGTATTTTCTGTTACCCATCCACTCGTCAAGGCTTCTCTTGAAGAGTGTTAGTGAGGGGCTCTGCCTAATGTAGTTAGGAATTTTGTTCCAAAGCATGGGGAGTCTCTGTGACAGGAATCTATCCCTCCAGCATGTTCTATTTATTGTTGTGGCAAGGGTTAGCTCACTAGAGCATGTGGCTCGCAATGACTTGGATTTCTTTAGGTGGAGCATGTCTATCAATTCTGAGTTGGGCATGGCTTTGTAAGTCAGACAGAGATCACCTCTGAGTAAGCAATATGCCACTGAGTACAGCCAGAGTTTTTTCAGTTGGGCTGCATAGGATACATGTTTGAGGCCAGTAATCCTCTTGGTGAGGTGCTTTTGTGGTCTTTCCAGCTGTTGGAAGTGTCTTGTGAGGTACATCCCAAATGGGGCATTGTACTCTATGATGGGTCTGATGAGTGACGAGTAGAGGGGTACTATAACCTCTTCATTTCTAGATGTGAACCCCTTAGTAATTAGATGGGCCACATAGAAGGATTTCCTAACTACTTTGGCAATATGATTGTCAAAGGAGAGATTACTACCTGGGTCCCCAGATCTCTTATTACCTCTGCTGTATTAAGGGGGCTGCAGCCTATTTGGTAATTCGTGGGTGTTTTGTTTTTCCGAAACGGGATGACTATGCATTTTTTGGCATTTAGCTTGAGGCCATGACTTTGACACCAGGTGTCTGTCTCAGTAAGGCCTTTTTGAAGGATGTCCGTGTCAGCTGGAAAGTCAATTATGGCTCCCAGTTTGCAGACCTGGAGCCCGCTATTCTTATTGTGTGAGTTCTGTCTGTAAGCCAGTTGGCAACCCATCTTGTGACATAGGGGTTTATGTTCAGGCTGGTGAGTTTTTCTATAATACCCGAGTGAGGAATGATGTCGAACGCCTTGGCGAGATCAAGGTAGGCTGTGTGAACCACCTTTCCCTCATCTATGGCCTTGGTGACTGTCTCAAAGAAGTCAACCAGGCTTAGTAGGCATGATCTGCACTTAACAAAGCCGAACTGGGCCGGGTCAAGTGTTTGGAGGTACCCAATGTCTTTGTTAATGAGTTCCATTATGATGCGCTCCATAGCCTTGCAGACCAGTCTAGTCAGGCTTATAGGGCGATAGTTACCAGGGTCAGTTGTGGCCCCTCCTTTGTGGAGCAGAATAACCGTTGCTGTGTGCCATTCTATGGGCACGTAGCCTGTGGAGAGGCTGAGGTTGAACAGCGTGTTTAGGTGGGGGGTTAGTTCGTATTGTAGTTAGTGCAAGACACAGCCTGGGACACCATCTGGCCCTACTGATGTTGTGTTTTTGGCTTTTGAAAGGGCTGTTTTCACCTGTGCTTTTATGATTTCTGGGACACTACACTTTTCTAGTATTGATGTGGGCCCTTTTGAAGGTGAGAAGGAGGTGAAGTTTGCACTGAATCTATCTGCCAGGATGTTGGCAATATCAGTAGGTTCAGTATATTCTGTGCTATTTTGCACTAGCTCAGAGGATATCTGCGAGTTGCCATTTAGATTCTTTACATAGCTAAAGAAGGCTTTGTGGTTATCTTTCAAATCCTTGGCTATTTTTAGGATAAGTTAGCCCTGGATGATTTTATGAGGGACCTTAGTTTCTTACTGATACTGATCAGGGATGTCTTTTCTTCTTGGGATTTGCTTTTTTTTCTGAACTAGTTTCCTCCTTTTGTTGTATAACCTGTTTATGGCAGGGGTCCACCAGACTGGTTTCCTTCTCTTAGGGGAGTGAGTCTTGGTTTTGCTAGGGATGGCACAATCCATGCATCCTTGTAGGTGCTCATAGAGTGCAATTGTAAAGGATTCTGCATCTTGGGCAGTGTTATCCTTTAGCGTGGGGGCTTTGAAACTTATCACCTCTGCCTTAAGTAAGGTGAAGTTTGCTATAGAAAATTTTTTCACTGTGGTTTCCTTGGTTGGGGGTGGTGGTGGGGTGTGGACATCCAGGGTGATTAGTTTATGGTCTGATCTAACCAGTGACGGGTTGACCTCCGGTACAGAACACCTGTCACCCATGTTGGTGATGACCAGGTCCAATATGTTGTGGCCTCTGGTAGGGGAGTTTACCAGCTGATCCAGGGCATTTCAGTTGATAAATTCCAGGAAGTGCTGAGCCTGGGAGTTTGTACTCAAGTAGTTTTCCCAGTTAATGGTAGGGTAATTGAAATTGCCCAATATCAGGGTGTTCTGTAGGACCTTCATGTGTTCCAGTGTCTCCAGAAAGGTGGAGGGGTGGTCCTGGGTCATGGAGGGTGATCTGTAGCAGGCCACAATTTGCATTGCAGATTTGCCTGATGTTAGTTGCACCTGGATGATCTCAGAGGTATCATGCTGTGCCACTAACCTGGAGGTGTGGGTATCCTTGATGAATATGGACACACACCCTCCTTTTGTGTTTCGGTCTGTGTTCTGAGGCTGAAATGTGTGGTATGAGTTGTAGCCCAGTAGTGCTAGAGTGCTCTCTGGAGCCTTGAACCAGGTTTCAGTTACTGCACAGATGTCGACATTCTCCATACTTAGGAGTGCTTCGAGCGCATGCATTTTGAGATTTAAACTCCTGGCGTTGAGTAGCATAACCCTCATTTTTTTACTTGTGCTGTTTATGGAGTTGGGTTTGAATTTTGAGCCTTGCCTAAAAAGGCACTATGGGGGCAGCAAGAGCCTTGGCCAGTATTCAAAAGCCAAGGGCTGACAGGTGCAAGCCGTCTCTTGTGAAGCAACATGGCTTGTCAAGCATGTCATCCCAGGCTGAAAGACACTGGATCCCCTTTGAATGACACCAGAAGGTTAGCCAATTGTTGAAATTGATCATTTTTTCTTTATACTGAGGTATCATTCTTGATGAGGGCAGGATGCTACTCAGGGTCAGGGTCATACCCGCCTGGGCTACATGATCAGAGAGCTCTTCCATGTCTCTTTTTATGTAGTCCAGGGAGGTACATCTCAGGTCATTCACACCAACATGAACAATGACAGAGTCATATTTGTACTTGTTCTGGAGTGACCTGAGTGCTTGTGTTATGTGGCAGATTCTGTCTCCCAACAGGCAACTAACAGTAAGCTTCTCCTTGTCCAGCCTAGTGAGTGGGGCATCAGTGTGCCTGACTATTGAGTCACCTATTATTAGTGTGTTAGGTATGTTATTTCACCTTAAGGGCTGTGATTGTGCGGCACATTGATTTTGTGTTTTATGTGTGGTCTGGTTTGTAACGGGAGGTGCAGGTTTTGTGGGTGTCTGCTTTGGAGCTCTCTGATGCTTTTGCAGGTTTTTATTTAGAGACATCAAGTATGATTTTGTGTATTTATGTGTATTTTTTGCCAGTGCTGGTTTGGTAGGTCTATGTGAGGCTGGAGGTGTGGTGCAAGTGTTAACCTTCTCCTCATGACTGTCTGTTCCAGTCTTGGGTGGAGAGATCTTAGCCTCCAGTTTGGCTGTATAATTGCATCTCTCTCATATGTTAGTGTTTTATGGTAGGAGGAGAGGGCTGTCTGTGCACATGAGGCAGTTTTAACATTGCCTCAGGGTACCCAGATTCACCAGCTGGACTAGAGAGGACACTTGAAGTTGCCCTTTGGTCATGCCTGAATAGTAGGGTGAGCTGCTTAGTCGCTTGGTTGGTGAGGGATGGATAAAAAGCTTGCCCTGCTGGGCAGTTAAGTGTCGGGGTATATTAGTGCTTGCTATTAGGTCTGAGCAAGTGCTGGACTGTAGGATGCTTTTTGAGTGCTTAGGTTGAGAGTTAGACTAGTAGTTTTCAAGTGAAAAACTGAAGAGGAGACTTAGTGGAGCTGGGAATAATTTAAACCTAGCTAACCGGTGCTGCCCGGCGCACAAAACCGTACAAACGCGTTTTTTAAACTACTAACTTCCGGGCTGGAACCCCTCCTCCAGGGACAGATGACTGCTCAAAGTTCCCCTTTCTCACAGGTGAACAGAGAAACTTCCCTCTATCCAAGTAAGGTATGGGCAACTCAGAAACTTGTAACACAGCCCTGAATTCAGCACTAGCCTGAAAACTGGACTATACTAGCTTAGAAAGGCTGGAAACAAGAAATTTTTATTTATTTTTTTTTTTTTTTGAAAAGATAAGGCAAAAACAGTAAAAAGTACACTTAAAACAGCTTTAAACGACTACAAGCAATCAGAAAAGACTATCGCACTTTAGTGTGTAGCTTACAACAGTTAACAGGAAAATCAGCGTTTAGGTGGAAAACAGTTAAGTACAGCAAGAAAATACAGAAAACTAATACTCAATCACTCCAAAGTCTATCTTTTAAGCTAGAAGGCTTGTATCAGTTTAAGACTTTCTAGTGCTTTCCAGTAGATTAGTTACAGGAAAGATGGGAAACAAGCGCAGATGTGGTCTTTTAAACCAGAAAGTTGAAAGAGATGGACAACTTCCTGAATGATCAATAAACTACAATTCCTGGGCCAAGAACCACTCCTCTTGTGGTAGACAGGCTACCTAGTACTTACCACTCCCACTGATAAGCTAGAAGGCTGCACTCCAACACAAAGGCTTGGGCGGCTCAGAAGCTTACAAACAGTCCTGCATACAGCAAATCTGTACCTGGACTAGACTAGTTACAGAAAAGGTGGGGATCAATCACAAACACGGGCTTTAAAACCAGAAAGTTAAAAGAGATGGAAAAAACTGCCCAAATGGCCAATAAACTACAATTTTTGAGCCAGAACCACTCCTCTTGTGGTAGATAGGCTACCTAATGCTTACCACACCCACTGATAAGCTAGACGACTTCCCTCCAACACAGAAAGGCTTGGGGGGGGGCTCAGAAGCTTACAAAGAGTCCTGGATACAGCAAATCTATACCTGGACTAGACTAGTTACAGGAAAGGTGGGGAACAAGTGCAAATGCAGGCTTTTAAGCCAGCAAGTTGAAAGAGATGGAAAAATGCCTAAACGGCCAATAAACTACAATTTATAGGCCAAAACCCACTCTTCCCATGGTAGATAGGCTACCTGATGCTTACCACTCCCACTGATAAGCTATAAGGCTTCCCTCCAGTACAGAAAGGCTTGGGGGGGGGGCTCAGAAGCTTACAAGGAGTCCTGGATACAGCAAATCTGTACCTGGACTACACTAGTAACAGGAAAGGCAGGAAACAAGCACAAACAAAAGCTTTTGAATTGGAAGGTTGAAAGAGATGGAAGAGCTTCCGAAACAGCCAATAAACTATAATTTCTGGACCAGAAACCTCTCCTCCTTTGGTAGATAGGCTACCTAGTGCTTACCACTCCCACTGATAAGCTAGAAGGCTACCCTCCAACACAGAAAGGCTTGGGGGCTCAGGAGCTTACAAACAGCAAGTCTGTATCTGGACTAGACAAGTTACAGGAAAGGCAGGAAACAAGCTAGGAATGTATTTATTTATTTATTTTTTACAGAAAAGCAGCTAAAACACCAGTAAATACAATTCAAATGCAATGCAGGCTAGCACACATGTATCAATAGACAGGTGTTCTAGCCTGCACTGCACTGGATGCACTGTATCCCAGTATATCTTTGCAATATCAAACTTACTCAGAATTATATATGGCAGTATATAAATTATACACATGCTCAGTTTGTCTTAAGTTCACACTGTATCATTGCATTGTTTCTTGTATCAGTATATTAATTGAAATATTGTATTAACTAATGTTGGTGCTATATATTTTGTGCAGCTTTTCTCCTCAGGCCTCTGCTGAAACTGGATACTAGTACTAAGTCAGGCTTTCCCAGTAAATAAATGTCAAATAAATAAATAAATGGATTGCAAACAATTAAGGCTTGTATACTGTTAGAAAAACAAAAAATATACAAACCTTTAACAGTTAACAGTGACTTTCATGAGGAAACCAAATCAAAATTCCATTGCCAGGTGGTAGATCTACTGTTCAGGCACTGCAACATTTAGCCAAATAAGAAAGTAGGGATCTACATGCTTAATGACATCATTACATCCGTTAACTCACAGACATTCACTGTTGAGATTAATGGTTATAGCTGTAAGTTCAAATATAAATTTGTCTTATTTTTAAAAGAAACTGATGGATACTGCTTGTGAAATTAAACTTGAATATATGACACCCTTTTTTACATTTGATAATGTGCAAGTCATGCTGATTTATTTGTAGTTATTACACTGCAGAAATTATCTTTAAGCGTGAGTGTTAGCATGCATTAAGAAGTGTTTGTTAGAAATATTCAATCTTTATGATGTGATTGCTTAAATCATATCCATTATACAGAATAAAAATGAATGATGAATATGACTAGATGTTTTAAAATGAGTTTTATGATTCTTTTTCTTCCTTGTTCCTCAGACTTAAATAATAAAAAGCTAGCTATTTTTATTTTAAACAAGAGACATCTTTATTGAATTATCACTTATGATATAGGCAATTAATCATTTATATAATAAAAAAAACATATTGGCATATTTTCAGTTGCAAACATTATACATCACTTATGATCTTTTATATAGTCATTGTCCATCAAACATTACATAGCTCATTCAATTCCTGCCTTTCCTTAAACCTCATTCCTCCTCCAAAACATTATTCTGCACATATTGTTCCCACAATTCTCATTTTTCTATGTAATTTGCTCCTACCCTTTTCTAAAGATCCTACTTAGAGTTATTTTACCTCTGTTACTATATTCACTTCTTCTAATATGGTTACCTTAGACTTTGATTTCCATTTTCTAGTAATTGATTTTTTGGCAGCCACCACAATTAAACTCAGCAAGGCCTTACTTTGTCTAGGCAGTTCCAATTATATATCACAGCTCAGAAAATAATTTCCTTAGTTACACCAACTTAATCAGCCAATACTTCTGACAGAGTAGTCTGCAGGGAATTTTTAAAGTCTGCCAATTCATTACACTCCCAAAAAATATGTTCCCAATTATCTCTTTCTTCCCCATCACAGGTCCAACATTTGCAGCCTACTTGAGGAAAGATTCTTTGGAGTCTGCTTGTGGTATAAAAATACATATGCAAACGCCCCCAAGCAAAATTCCTAACTCTTCTAGGTTTTGTTCCATATTTGGGAGCCATTTACATATCCTCTCATTGTTTCTTTGTGAATTGGTTATCTAGTCTCTCTCCCCAATCCTTTCTAAACTACTCTAATTGATTCCTATAGTTATCATTCAATAATCGATATGACCTATTAATTATCCCCTTTTTAACAGTAGCTTCTGTTCTACATTCTACTAAAAAATCTACCAGTGCTGCTCTTTCACTTAAGATCCCCCTATTCCTTTCTCTTTACCCATATTCTGATATCAATCCTAGATAGGGAAGGCAGTCTCTAGTCTGCAGTCCAAATGTATTCTTGGCATCTTCCCATTCTATTGCCTTTCCCTTTCTAATTATTTGCTCCCAATAGCTTGGTTCCTTTGATTGTTTTCTCCAGTAAATACTAGCCCCCTTTTGCCTATTCTATAGAACCCCTAATTGCAGTTATCCCTATTGGCAGAATCAATTTTCTCCATTCCCATGTTGACTTAGTTCTTAGAATATTTTCTGCTACTTTATGAGTATAATATTCTATATGGTGGTTGTTATTCTCCTTATGAATCTGCATACAAAATCCCAGTCTCTCCTTATTTATTGAGCTTCCCCCTTGTTTCATCATCACCCCCTTCCACATTGAGTGATAGCTTTCTGCTTTTGCTATGTATAGGAGCCTTAGCTGAGTACTTCTTAAATACCCATTCAAATTGGGTAATCCCAAACCACTTTGTTCTACTAGAAGGATCAACTTATCCCACTTGACTCTTCCCCTCTTCCCCTCCCAGATAAAATCCTTCAAGTCTTTATTAATTCCTATCTACAGCTTCTCATCTGGTTGTTAAAAATATCCCTTACCAGAATACAAATCTAAAGGGTCACAAAATACCAAAAACGTCTGCTCCATGTAGCTAAAAGGAAAGTGGTTAAACAACCAAAATATCAATGAAACACATCACGTCCCCACATTTGTAGAATTTAATAAAAGTAGTAACAGCAAAGCTTTCAAGACACAAGCTCTTTTTCAATGCATAAAATACATCACGAAAACATCCTTATTTAAATAGCCAGCCAGCCAATAATTACACAGCATAAAACATGTGACTAAATTAAAGCAATATTAAAAACAATTCTTCTATATATCAAATTTATACAAAATATTAAAAAATATCATACATTATGTTCTAAAGACTGTTAAAATTCCAGAACCTGCCCTTGCCATGACCCTACCTAGTCTTCCTTCCCTTTATGTACCCTCAAAAGGACCATACTTAGTACCTCATTACACCTCTCTCTCCAATGTGTCTACTATGTATTTGCATAATTTTATGCAAACAAAATTTTTTTATTGTTGACCTATTGAACTATATCAATGTAAAATTGTTACTTAGCTTCTTTTTAATGCAACTTTAACTTTATGCATGTAACCCAACAGATATGAATCTTTTTGCTATAACTGCTATTATATCAATATTGTTTAAAATTGTACTTGTTTAAAATGTACTACTGGAGCTTTTCTCCTAGGGTCTCCACTGAAAATGGGCCACAAGCCCAGTTGGACAAACCCGGTAAACAAATGTCAATAAATAAATAAATAAAAGGCATGTTTACAAGCCATTAAATAGTTTCTTGCTTGGCTCTCAAATCAGGTTTAATAGTGTTAGCTGAGTTCAAACTAGGTAGTGTATCAGACCTAAAGTAGTTTATCCATTTATATTCAGCCAATTCTATGGCATTTACCACGCAAATTTAAAAATATATTTTGCAAAATTCTAAACTTGAACTTACATTGTGTCCATTTTGCTAATAGGTGTTTAGATAGGACATTAGTTTCCACACCCTTACGAATGCCAGAAAGATGAGGTCCAATTCCTTCTTTAAATTTCACATTTGTTTTGTCTATATAAAAACACTGGCATTCAACACAGTTAGCAATATACACTATGTTTTCTGTATAACAAGAGCCAGATGCTCTCTCTCTAATCTCCAAGTGTTTCTTTGTTATTGGATACATGAAATTAATATCAGTGTTTATTTCACTGCAATAAACACAGTTAAGGCATGGAACTGTCCCAAATCTATGAAACGTATTATTTCATATAATGGGGGGGGCGGGGTGGAATGGACCCTTATCCTTGAAAAAATGTTCAGAGTTAAAATGTTCACTCTTTTTTTTCAGTAGTTTTTAGTATTTTGGCTTTGTGGAAGTTAGTGGTTCATAACTGAACTAAATCCATTATGTCTGATCAATGAGTTTCATATCTACACAAAAAAGAACAGATTAATACAGATACAAAAAATGTTTGAAAATGGCATTTATATCACAATTAAGCAGGGAAACATATCAGAAACACTTCTTTCAGTTGTAAACCAGTTCCTCATGCAAATAAATTTAATAATGAAGTTAAAGCGCCTCCATTGCTTCATTTTTTTTCTGCAATATGGCTGCTCTGCTGCCGTGTTTGCAGTAACACAATCTGCACACAATCAATTTACTGTTAATGTATTGCCACATTCAAGACACCATGCATGTGCAGGAGATTTTAAAGTCATCCCTAATGACTTACATCAGTGCAAGCAGGTGGACTATAGAATATGAAAAGACACTGGGCAGTGCAATAGGGCAACAAGTGTCATACCTCTCAACCTCTTCGAGCAAAAAAAATCTGGACAAAGCCTAAAATAATGAGGGCAAGATCCAAAAATAGGGACAGATTTTAAGTAGTGCTCTTACAAACTTAGAAAGTTGAAAGAATAACATGTTTTGCACAGACATGAATTTTCTGAAGGATGTGGAGTCTTAAACTGAAATGTTTTTCATTATTTGATGACTTCAATCCTCAGTGATTTGCCAGAAAAGTACAGATTTAAGAGGAACGGACCAAACATATGAAGCAAAAATCTGGACATTCTGTGAAAATCTGTACAGTTGAGAGGTATGGCAAGTATTGTTGCTGCTAAACTGCAAGAAGATCATCAGTTCAGGTCTCAGCCGGAGTGGCTTCTTTGCAGAGTCAGCATATCTTCCCTGTGTCTGAGTGGAGTTTTCCACTTATTCCAGTTTCCTCCTATGTCTATAGGACATGAAGTAGCTGAACTGGCATTCTCGAAATTGCTTGCAGGCAATTGTGCAGAGAGTGTGTGTGTGTGTGTGTGTGTGTGTGTGTGTGCATTCAGATGTGTATTCTTTTTTAGTGAATGAGTGAGAGAACATGAGTTCAAACATACTTTCTGTTTATTGGCTGCAACATCTCCATGTAAAGGATAAACTGGGTTATCAGACAGTAGATGGAAGGGTTATTTTACAAAGTTAAGACTTTTCTTTTTGAAAATAATGCCATTTAATAATAAAAATGCATCATATGAGATAATTGTGGGTAATTCAGATATCTTCCCATGGTAGAGGTTCTAGACTGATCATTTGGGTAGAACCTTTATAAATGATCAGATGAACTCCAGGTGCTAACAGACTGGGGGGTTTGTGAGCATTGTTATTGCTAAAGCATTGGCAGAAACTCTGAATTTTTTTCTAAGCAGCTTTTAAGGCATATTTCACCATATTACCTGTGAACTGCTTAGGTGACTGAATCAGCTTCTCTTGCTGCACATAAATAACGGCACTTTTACATACATTTACTCTAGTTGTGGCAAAGTTATGCACAATGAGTTGGTATTCGTGCATCCAATTAAAGATGGCATGACTGGCAGACCGAATGTATTTCACTTTCTGAGGTCTGACATACTCAGAGGTAATTATATTACCTGGGGAATGCAAGTGACACAATGCCCTGCATGAGAGGTAAAGGGGGGGTTGTTCTCATGTAATAGACTTTTGCTGAAAGCAAAATAAGTATCTCATTCTCAACTCAATCTGAAGAAGCATGCCTTGTGGATGCACGCGAAAGCGCTCATTTTTTGTTCATAATAAAGAATTGGATTTTACGTGGTGGTCGACTTCCAGCTTTTCTTCTTCGTCATTTATTTCTTCTGCTCTGGAGTCACCTTCGAGGGTCAGGTCTGCTATTTTTTGCCTCATTCTCAACTGGCTGGGCTTTAATGTGCATGTATTCAAAATCTTTTTATTTCTTTTTTTTTGTGAAAAGAGATACAGTAAAATGTAACAATATTAATAGACAGGTAGTAATATGGCCAGAGAATACATTGCTGAATAATAAAACATAAATAAGGGACTTCTATATTACTGGCAACCATAAATCCATTATGCTTTAAAGAGCTATGCAGTAAGGGGTGAGTGTAAGGTGAGAAAGAGTTTATGAATCCTGTTATAAGCATTAACATTTTTACAGAATTTTTTTGGATTATATTTCATTATTCGTTTCTTTGTTTTTTTGTTTAAATGCAACGCATGTTGAATGACCTTTTGAAAGAAGAAAAATCATGCAAAAGTCAATCTGACTACGGTGCTTGCACTGATAATAGAAGAATATCATAAGTTATATGCCTTGTACTGATTTTACAAATCTTGTATCTTTATAATAATTCTGCCCCTTTCTATTTTTCAGTTCTTTTGTTTTGGTTTTACGAAGAAGTAGTGGATTGTCAATGCCTAAGATGAATAGAAAACATAATCAAGCAGTGGCCTCTATGTGCATTGTTGAATATAATCTGATTTTGGTAAAGGGACCAAGGCAAGTTAGCTATATATACATATATATATATATATATATATATATATATATATATATATATATATATAGATAGATATATGTCTGTGTGTGTGTGTGTGTGTGTGTGTGTATCTATCTATATGTATATGTGTGTGTGTGTGTGTGTGTGTGTGTGTGTGTGTGTGTGTGTGTGTGTGTGTGTGTGTGTGTGTGTGTGTATTTAGAACAAGACCGAGGTGAATTCTGCTATTCCCTGTTCTGAATAGTTTGCTTAAGGCAGATTTATTTTGCCCCTTGGCCAGAATATTTGGAGTTATAGGTTAAAATATGAAAAATAATATTATTCCTTTATTTTGCAGTTACTTGAAAATAAAGATTTAAATTGCAGCTTGATCATTTGAAATGCTGCTGTGCTTCTATTTGAGGCAAGAACCACAGCTCATCAATTTGGATTGTGGAAACTTTCAGTATTCACTTACAGCTGATTTTTCATTATAAATTTTAAAATGCAAATATATTGGGAAGATCTGTACATCTGGAGGTTCATTCTTTTCCAGTTTCAGATTCTATCCCAGTTTTTGTTAGGATATCTGACCCAAAAGCAAACACTTTTTCCTGTGTGTTCATTTCAGCAGAAGACTAATGGAAGTAATTTATAACAAATTTAGAACCACTTTCACTCTAAATATTCCCAAAATGAAAACTGATTTAGAATGAAAATTGTAGTTAAAAGCTGGAAATCGATTCCATGTGTAAAGCAAAGCCCACAACAAGCACTACAGGGAAGTCCAGAAACATGTTAAACAAGAAAGTAAAAGTCATAGAAAACAGTGTGCGTTAACAACAAGCAGGTGTTATTGCACTGAAGATGGTGAAAAGCCACAGGTGTTATGAGAGGCGAGTAAAATATAGTTCAGTAAGGATGAATTGCTTAGGCTAGTGGAGCAGAAGATCGGGTGGCAAACCTGAGCAGTTGTTGTGTCCCTGAGGTCTTGCAGTTAGAAAACTGGATTTTCATTACTTGGGGAAAGGATTTTGTTTACACCTACATGCTATATACTGAGCTTCTCTGAGGTATTGTACATCTTTCTTTTCTTAAAAAATCAAAAAAGAAAGCCAAACACAGAAGCATCCAAGTTTTCGAAAAGAAGAACCTGTCAGAAACTGAGAAAGAGATCTAAGTTTCAAGAAACAAGAAACCTGAAACCTGCTTTAATAAGATTGCTTGAGTCTTGGAAGTACAGCTACAGTCCTGTAACTATGTAAGATACTGAATGCTATAGTAAAACAAATGTATTACTTACATTTTGGCAAATCTTGCACGCATTATTTAAGGAAAGAGAAGCTACATGTCAAGATGAAAATGCGAATGCTAGCTGAAGGAAGAGGAAAATTCTATATGCAAAAACTGACCAGACTAAAATGTGAATGTCAAGCAAAGAATATAAAAATATTGTTTGCAGATAGTGGGTAAACTGAAATATATTAGCTGACAAAAAAGACAATGGTATGTGGAGAAACAAAGTATGAATCCTGTAACATCCAGAGTATAATTATATTTGTCTGTCACACTATAGGGTGCCTGTTCAATCACTGAGAGTTTGGCTCACATAAGGAGCCCATGGGTGACAACTGACTTAAAGGGGTCTTAATGCAGGAGTCTAAATTAACCAAGGTCAGCCTTGTTAAATAATAGCTTTAAATGAGACATAAAACTTACTGAGTTAGCACAGTAAAAGTGTACAATCATTATCCATAACCAGATTAAAATGCAAAGTGAAGAGATTTTTTAGTACAGTACAACCCAAAGTAAGGATATATAGTAATTATGAGAACAGAATTACAACACATTGCAGTGTAAAGAAAAATAAACGTCAACAATGTAAATTATCCAATTAATAAAAATATACTAAAACAATGAGTGAAAAGGTCACACAGGAAAACCAATTGGTTAAAAAACACAAAAAAAGAAAAAAATAGCAAAGCTAGACTTTCCACTATGTGATACCTTAAGCCTTTTGCATCAGAGGCAACATGGGATATATGCAAATTACCCTTTAAGGATATAAGGTGTTTCAGCTAAATGGCAATTCTGAATGCCCAAGACTTTTTCTCTCACTTTACTTTTTAGTCTATTTATGGACAATTTCAGGCCAATAAAGTCAAACACCTCCAGCTGTGGACATGCATGTTTCTGCCTTGTTACGGTATCATCAGCAAAGCATAAGAGGAATGTTTGACTTTTGGAAACACAGGGTTACTGTACCCAACTGATATCCATAAACCTTAGGGTATCTACAAAATATCCCAACTAACAAACTAAAACAATGAGTGAAAAGGTTACGCAGGAAAAAACACAAAAAAAGAAAAAGAAAAAGACATTCTCTGCTCGATGTCACATGATATATCCAATGAAACAATAATTATGGGAGATGTCAACATCAATTTGCAAAAACTAACCTCCGATTTCCCAATCAACAGCACAAACCTTTTCGACTTTTCACAACTTATCACAACTCCAACAAGAAACTCAGAAAACTACAACTAAGGTTTAATTCTTGAGTGGATCTTAGTTACAGACCCTAAGGAATATTCCAAGTCCAGCACCCTCCCAGACAATTTAAGCGATCATCTTCCTGCTTGTATATGCAGAACAACCACTCAATCTTCCGAAAGCAATAATTACAAAATACCCCATAATCTAACCAACTTCAGCCAGGAACTCTTTAAGAATATACTTAAGTCCATAAACTAGTCAATGCTGAAAACTCTACCTCTAGATGATGTAGTTAATTATTTCAACAAATTTCTTGATGCCCATAACAATCTAGTTACACTTTGTGCAAACAGAACCAAAATAAATCATGCACCTTGGCTAACAAAATCAACAAAAAAACTACTAATAGACAGAGATAAGGCCTGGAAAGAAAGGTAACAGAACAGGAAAGATCAAACTTTACATAACTAGAGATATTTATGTAATCAGGAAAAAAACTTATAACAATTGACAAGAATCAATACTTTACAAAACAACTAACAAATCATAAAACTAACCCTGAAAGTTCTGGTCTGCAATCTCATCTCTACTCTCCCCAGGATCCACAAAATCCCATCTTAACTACAAGCAAATCTCCCTTTCAAATTGCAGAAGTGTTTATTTCTCATTTTACAGAAAGTATAGCTAGGTTAATAACTTCTCCTAGCAATCCCCCTAGTTTCAACTTTGCATCTAATTTCAACTCACCTCCCCCTCAAATACCACCAAAGCCAACTGTACATCCTTCTTCTTCATCCCAAAAAACCTTAACCACAGTTCCTGAACCTCCAAGCTTCTCACTGCAACCCATACCCATTAGTCACATACTCAACCTTCTATATAAGATAAAACCCTGCTTTCTTTCCACTGACAACCACCCAGCTGAATACCTGAAACTTACTACAGACACCATTGCCTACCTAGTCAATATTCTCCTTAACAGATCTATCACAGAATCCCACGTTCTCTCCTTCTGGAAAAAAATGATCATTATCCCCTTACACAAAGGTGGAAAATCTAATGACTTCTCTAACTACTGCTCTATTGCCACCCTATTCACCCCTCTCCAAAATCCTAGAAAAATGTGTGCATAAACAGCTCCTTGACTACCTTACCCATAACAACCTACTAACCAAAAAACTAAACTTCTACTTTTTACTCCTACTCGTAGGTCTGCCCCTCTTCACTTCACTCTTACATCCAACAACAGGACTCTCATATCTCCTGACACAACCACCAAACTTCTTGGAATAACCATAGATAATAATCTAAACTTCAACACTCATACTAACATCACTATAAAAACAGTAAATAATAAAGTGGGATCCCTTTACAGAATCAAATCCTTCCTTACTCTTTCAACCAAAATCGCTATAGCTAGAACTAATTTAATCACTACCTTACTCTATGCTTCACCCATATACACCAATCCCTCAAAAAACAACCTAAACAAACTTGCTACTACCTATCACAGCATTGCTAGATTTGCCACAGGATCTTCTTTTAGAACACATCACTGCAACAACCTAAAACAACTAGGATGGCTAGAGTTCCATAACCAGATACTATTTCAACAACTCATTATTATCCATAAGAGGTTGTACTACCCCACCTATACTGACTACTCTCATTACCCCCTACAACAATCTTAAGAACCTACGCTCCTCTAATAAGCTACTTATTACTATCAGCAAATCCAACAACTCAGCTGGAGATTCATTGTTCTCTAACTCTGTAGGCAAACACTGGAACAGGCTTCCCTCTGAACTCCTATCTCTGTCCTCCATAAGACTCTTTAAACTGAAAATAAAACAATTTCTCAGTACTCACTGGCTTTGCCCTTGTACTAACCCTGACTAACTGTCTTCTCTTCTATTTCCTATGTCTTCTCTGCTCCTAATATGAGTATATTCTACCTACTTACATCCTCTTGCTGTTTCCTATATATCCTATATTTCACTGTATCACATGATACATTTGTATAATTAATCAACTGTTTATACTTTTTTATCCTGCTTGCAATTGAAAACAACTATTTTGTTTTTATATTTATTGCATTGCATATCACCTCATCATGAGCTAGGTATGCTTGTAATGACAACTGTATCTAATCTGTGTGGCTGTAATCTGTTTAGACCCTTTTTAACTACCATTATAATTCTTTGAATTTGTGATAATTATTACAGTTATATATTGTGCCTGTGTATGGCTGTAACTGTTTAGAGCTATTTTACTACTGTTATACTTCTTTGAACTTGTGATTATTTTTACTGTATAAAATTGTCTGTGTTGGAGCTTTTCTCCCCGGGCCTCTACTGAAAATGGATTTTATTCCAGTTAGACTAGCCCGGTCAACAAATGCAAAATAAATAAAATAAATAAATAAAAAATACCCACCCAGTATGGCTTCAGACCAGCACATAGTACAGCAGCATTAATATCATTCACAGACACTATCAACAAAGCAAGAGACACTGGCCAACTAACCTCAGCTCTTTTTCTTGATCTTTCAAAAGATTTTGATACTGTCTCACATTCCAAACTCTTACAGGACCTCTCCTCCTTTGGTCTTTCTCAACATTCTCTGCTATGGTTTTCTATCTATCTATCCTACAGACAACAATGTGTAAAGTGATATGGCTGTCTTTCCCAATACCTAACCAATGAAACAGGAGTACCACAAGATTCCATCCTTGGAGCACTCCTCTTCAATACCTTTATAAATAACCTACACAGTGCCTCATGTCAAAGTTCTCTAGTCCAACATGCTGATGATGCTACTCATCTCTTCTTCCACTGACATGGAACACCTAAGTCTAATAACACAAACTGTGTTTTCATCCATCGAGACCAAGCTCAATAATGTTCAATTACTACTCATTCCCAACAAAATTAAACTCCTTCTTTTTACACCAAGAACTCTCTCAACTGAGTTTAAGGTATTTTCCTTAAATAACATAGAAATTGAAGTGGTCCCACACACCAAGTTACTAGGAGTCATAATCAATAATCAACTTACCTTTGCCCTTCATATACACAATGCTACTAAAAAACACATCACAAACTAGGGATGCTCTGCCAGCACAAGCACCTTATAGACAAAACTACTAAAACAACCTTAGCCACTACCTACTTCTACCCTCTTTACTTTGTGCTGACCCCATTTTAACCAAACCTCAGAAACCACTAAAAAATAAGCTTGAATCCTGCTATAATAAAATCACAAAATTTGCAGCAGGCTTATCTTATTACAAACACCACTGCTCTGCTCTCACCCACCTAAAATGGATAGAACTTCCACAACATCTAAACTACCTTCAACTAGCTATGCCCCATAAAATTATCTACAATTCTGACTTCTGTCCTACTTTAAACTCAACACTTCAAATCTACATTCCTGCCGGTGCTCATTGTTTGGAAGATAAACAGCTTCTATCTCTAACTAAACCTAATAAAACTGCTGGGCAATGCTTTTACTCCTATTCTGTGGCAAAATTATGAAACACACTTCCATTTAATATCAGAACCACTTCAAACTTTAGGCCATTTAAATTTAAACTAAAAGACTTCTTACTCAGGTCACTTACTTGTCCTTGTATCAAGCCAGGCTAACTCTCACCCTAGACCAACTACTTTAGTCCTCCTCCTCCCATCCTGGCTCCTATCTGCCTGCTTTATCTACACTGCAGCTTCTTATGCCCACACTTACATCCATCCTTAGATACCCTTCCATTTTCTCCCAACACTCCCCATCATCTACAACATCCCTATTTTCAGCTCCATCTACACCTCTTCCACTTCTAACAACTAAAGATTTCTACACTAACTTAATTATCCTGACCATTTATATAATTTCTCTTTATGTCCAGTTTATCTAATCAGGTTGTTATTTCCTTAGGCAAACTCATCCTGTATAGGAATAACCTATACAACATGTACCACTAACATTCCAGGGAATTGTTATGATAGGCTTGTAGAGGCCCTAGGGCCGATAGCCTAGTACCAACCTATGAACCTCTGAACCTATGTTATGTAGATTATAGTAATATTATTAAGAATACCATTCTTTTGTAAACCTTAAGCTCCATTATATACTTTTCTTCTAGGAAGTGCTTGTTTTTTTCTCAATTTCATTTAAAAATTTGACTCTTTTGACAGCATATTGTAAATTTGCTTCTCTGTTTTTCCTTCTGCTGGCAAATTCTTGTAAAAGTGTTATTTTATTTTTTTTTGTTGTTGTATTAGGAACAAATATCAAATAAAAAAGTATTTATTTTGTTTTTTGGCATATTCAGTTGCTACCTGATTTTGGTCTACTTCTGGTTTGGTTTCCATTTTTGTTTGACAGGGATATGCAGGGAAGTCATCTTAGATTTGTTCTCTTCATGTTTCAAAACTTTCACTTTGTTAGGATCTGGTGAGGTTGGCAGATATATATGCGGGCCTATGATTGCAGATCTATACATGTAATTAATTTCGATTAGGCCCATACTGCTTTTAGAACGAGGAATATATAATATTGGTATACACTGATTTTTATGTATCATTTGATAAGAGTGAAGCTTTTTTCTTGTTTTCTTGTCCAACTGATCCAATACCTTTTGGAGCCAGTCAATCACCCCAAAACTTTAAGTTAGAACAGGAAGAGCAAATTAATTTACAGTTTGGACTTTGTTCCTAAATGTCAGGGCTTCAGCCTTCTAAAATATTCTTTACTGAGTTTTGTTTATATTTGTTCATGTTTCATTGCTGATCTTTCATCAGTTCCCAAATATTTATACACTCCCATCTGCTCAGGTTCCTTTATATCAGATTCCCATCCAAGACTGATATTTTCTTCTTGCTGCAGATTTCTGCTTTAAATGTTGCTTTTTGCACATTTATCAAGACCAAATGACATTCTTATATCATCTGAGAAAGCTTCAACCACTTGCAGTTGTGCTTTCAGCTCCTCATCTGATGAACTATACAGTTTTAAATCATCCACAAAAAGAAGATGACAAGCCTTTACATTGTTGTTGTCTGGGAGCTAAATTCTAACAATGACCTAGTCTGCTAAGTAGACAGCTTAATGGATTAAGGGAAAGACAAAAGAGCAGCAGTGGCAAAGATTCATCCAGGAATATCCCCCTATGAATTTTTATCCCTGGGGTAATAATTTGTCCTTTGTCATGGCTTAGTTGCAAACTGATTTACCACTGTTTCATGGTCACAGTAATGTAATTGATCAATGTAGGGTGTATCTTCTAAATCTGTAAGCACGCTTTTATCCATGAATGTGGAATGCTGCCAAATGCTTTTTTGTAATCTAACCATGCCATACTTAAATTCTTCCCCTTTTTACAATTTTCCTTTATGACTTTAACAAATGATCCTTTGTTCCATATGACTTTCTTTTGTTACCCTTTTGTTCTACTGCCATGACTGAGTTTTCTTCTAAATGACTACAAACTCAGTCAACATCAGTTTTCAGTAAAACGTTTATATATCGTCAGAAGGCAAGTTATTGGTCTATAGTTTTTAGGATAGCTTGCAGGTTCACATTTAAGGAGGTTCACTCTCAAGTTGTACTTGTGCAAGTATTTTTCTTTCCTCTAATTTCTCTCTTAATCTTTCTGAATATCTTCTATCTGGAAATTCTGGGCTTCTTGCATAATAGTAGCAATACATAATTTCTTTTGTATCCTCAGTAGTGCACTTTATCATCTTTATGGCTTTTTATTGGCCTGTCAGTTTTTGTGGGTTTTGTGGACTACTACTTCCTTCTGCAATGGGGGGTCATCCTCCCCCTAAGCCTGGCCTAACCCCATTCTAGGAATGTTTCCACAGGATTGGACACTTTTTTATCCTGAGACTTGTGCACCCAGCTATCTTTTTTATTTTTTTAACCTGCTTCTGTCCATGATATATACTATATAAAATATTGTCTATATATCAGTATTGTCTTTTGTAAAAACAGAGTCTACCCCATGAAGGTACTCACCAAGACTTGAGGATTAATTCAATACTAGGAATACTACTCCTTTGCTTGCTGATTTTATCATCTCTTATTCTGTAACAGTTACCTATAAATAATGAGATGCAAGACGTAAGAGTGCAAGAGTTATAGAAAGGTAAAGTTATTTTTCTTTTTTTGTCTTGGCCTAGTATTGCAGATGCAGTGGGTATTTCTCAAAAAAAAAGCTCATGAATTGAGAAATTTGGGAAAGTAAAAAAATAGTAATAGATCTTGTTACAGGAAGCGCAGACATTAATTAATGTATATAGAGCTGTTTTCACATAATAGCCTATGCCTCCAGGCACTTCATTAGGATCAGCGGTATGATACCTATGGGCACGAACTTTTGCATGTTCATCATACTTACACCTCAAAGCTTACATAATGAGCAATCCATGTACCAATGATACTTCACCATATCAGAATAGCTATAAAGATATTAAGTAAAGTTTATTTATACTTAAGCAACCAAGCAACATAGCCAGAATTATCTAGAGCATCTAGAAATAGAATCAAACAGTATAGTGCAGCAAATACATTAAAGAAAAGAAAAGATTTTATTGCAAAATAAGAAAGGGAAGAATTATAGTGTGTTAAGTGGAACATTCGTTTGGCATGAACATTTGAATAAAGTGAGATGTATATAAATAATTAAAATGTGATAGTGAATGAAATATGAAGGCTGACTCTGCATGTGGTCTTGTCTTCTGGTTTATTGGATTTTTTTTTACATAAGAGTGTTTAATATGAATTTTATGCCTTTATGATTTAACGTTAAAGCTTTAAATAAAACATCACTGAACCCTAATCTTCTTGACAGGGGGTTGCTAGCTGTGGTAAGGTGGTGGCCATTGGGGATACCTGCTGTCACTTAAGTCTAAGTGTTTGTATTGTTTTGATTGACTCTCATGTTTCAGTGAAAAATTCCTATTGCTTATAGTGAGATCATGGAACTAAAACATAGCTCTCAACCTCTTGGTACAAAAAATGTAGACAAAGCCAAAAATAATGAGGGAACAAAGCCCCAAAAATGGGGACGAATTTTAAATATTGATCTTATAAACTTAGAAAATTGCTAGAATAAAAGGTTTTGTGTTACCAAGCATTTTTATGAGGGATATGAAGTCTGAAACTCAAATGCCTTTTATTTAGTGCATTCAATCCTCACTGATTTGTCACAAAAAAAAAACTGAAAGCCACAAATTTTATGAGGAACAGCCCAAAAATATGAGCAAAAAAATCTGTACATTATGCGACAATCTGGACAGTTGAGAGGTATGAACTATGATAGTTAATTTATTTAGAAATGTGGAGGGTGTGGAGGGGCCTGCTCTTCCAATAAATATTTTTTTGTTTTGTTTTGTTTTTTGCTTTTTGCTAAAGTTAACTTTATATTTATGTGTACAGAGGTTTCTATTATTGGGATTCTTTCTTTAACCTTAGATCCTAACCACTGAGCCTGTTGACGAGAGTACTAAAATGCGCATTACAGTTGTCAGTGTACATGAGATTCTTGTTATTATTCTGAACCATAATGGCTGCTAGATGAAATGTTGCTAAAATGTTAAATGAAGAAGAGGCTAAAATGAGTATATGTTACCTTTAGATGCTGTCCCAAATGTACAACCCAAAAAGGATAGACACCAATAACGCTGATATGAAGATGACATCAGATAGTTTTGTAGAGAGCTGCCACAATCCTGTGCAACCAGCATGTACCAATATACTGACTGCAAAACATGCTGCTATTTATGGAAGAGGAAGGAGGTTGTTTGAATCTGTTCAGGAAACAGATTTTTTTGTTCAAAAAAGGCGTTTGTTAAGACTGCAATGTGCACTGAAAATTGTTGCTTCATATGATATATTTTTGTAGAATTTTGTTATTAAGTTTCTGGGCTTCTAATATACATGTAAGGAAACAAATTTTCTGTGGGATTATCGTTAACACTTTCACACTGACCTACAGTTTTGTTTCACATTTTGAGATATATTTGCACTGCAAACATTAGAATAACTGTATGATAATTTACTTCAATTTACAGAAAAGTACTGTTTTGTGATTGTTGTGCACATACATTAACTAGAGACCATATACAGACGTGTAAACATGCTTGTGTTATTTTAATGTTAAGTGAAAAAGACTGTGGATTTAAGGGGTACATGGACTGCAGGGTGGGAGGTATGGGCAGATTGGTCAGCACAACACAAGATGCTGGTGCATTATCCTAATGTTAGCTTTGTTTAGAAATGTTATATAAATGTACAATGCAGCTGACTGCCAAAATGTTATTTTTATAGAGAATGAAAACACCTTGTAGTGAATAGTTTTAAAAGTAGTGCAGGGAGAGGGGTCATGTTAAAAGAAACTGCACTAAGTGTAATTCAAATTAACATTTTGGTTAATTTGTCAATGTGTTGAAACAAAATGTGACAATCCTGATACCAGTCCTGTTGTTGAAGCACAAGTGGCGGAGGATATTTTAAGTGCTGAGGATGTGTGCAGTCCACCGGCTGCAGTTTTATTAAATGTTGTTGTAGTTCTGTAAGAGTGGGGGCAGAGCAGATGAGAGTAGAGTCATCTGCATACTGTATAAGAGATGCTTGTGTGGTGGCAGTATGTGGGCTGTTAGTGAAAAGTGAGAATAGCAGTGGGCCAAGGATAGACCCTTGGGGAACTCCGAGAGTAACTGGGAGGTGAGGTGATGTGTTATTGTCCCAGATTACTGATTGCTGGCATCCATGTAGATAGCTGTGGAACCAGTTGCAGGCTGGTTGTGAGAAGGAGAGGTGTGGGAGAGTAGAGTAGTAGCTCAATGGATACCATGTCAAAGGCCTTTGAGAGATCTAGAAATATGGCAGTAGAAAAGAGGCCATTGTTTTTGTGATGAAGTATAGTGTTGGCTAAGGAGAGCAGAGCGGAGGTAGTGCTGTGCTATGGCCTGAAACCATGTTGGGTTTTGGAGAGGAGATTATTAGGAGGTAGTTGGAGACCTGGGTGTTGATACATTTTTCAAGTATCTTGGAGAGAGGGGAGAGGATAGCAATGGGACAGTAATTGGAGAGGTCAGTGGAGGGGGTGCCTTTGTGGAGGGGAATGATGTGGGATATTTTCCATATCGAGGGAACATAGTCCTCTGTTATGGAATGGTTGATTAGAATTGAAATTGTGTAGGCTAGTGTATCAGATGCAGTTTTCAAGTATTCAGAGGGGATGTTGTCAGCTGCGAGTTTGGTGGGTTTAAGTTTTGACAATAGTCTTTTTATGGTGGAGGTAGGTACTGAGATGAGGAAGAAAAGAAGAGTGGGGGGTTTAGGGTTAGGAGTTGGGGGGGCTGTTGTAGGGAAGTGTTGTTTGTTTAGAGATGTTATAGTTTCAGTGAAGTGTTTGTTGAAGGATTCACCAATACTGCTGGAGGAGGGGGGAATGGATGGCTGGGGGGTATCAACCTTCCCTGGGTGGAGGATATTGTTAATGGTGGACCAGAATTGCTTAGGGTTGTGGTTGGTAGAGTTTAGGGTGGATTTATAGTAGAGGGATTTGTCTAATTTTGTATGCTTTTTGGCTTTATTGCACAGTTGAAGGAATGATTACCTGTTTGAGTTATTCTTTGTTAGTCGCCAGTGCTCCCAGACCTTATCTCTTGATTTCATTAGGAGTCTGGTGGTCTTTTGTAACCATGGGGCACGCCTGGATCTGACTTTGGCATTTCTTACAGGAGCATGGGTGTTTAGGATGGAGAGGAAGGTATTGTTGAAGAAGTGGACATTCTCATCTAGGTTGAGGTATTTTAGTGGTGACCAGTTAATTTTTTGCAGGGAGGAGATGAAGGAGTTGGGGTTGAAGTTGGACTTGTTCCGTATTTGCCTGAGGATAATGGGCTTGAGACTGTTTGTGTGGTGCCGAATTAGGAAAGTGGGGGAGTGGTCACTAAGACTGTCAGGTAAGCAGCCTGCTAGGTAAGAGTGAGGGGCTTTGTTGACTAGGATCCAGTCAAGTAAGGCAGGATTGTTAGGGTTTTTGTTTATTCGGGTAGGGGATTGGATGAGTTGAGTGAACCCATGGAGATTAAGGTGAATGGTTGGGAGACTGTTATTACAGGATAGCCAGTTGATATTAAATAAACTGAGAATTATGGTTTCTTGTGGTAGAGACAGAGTAGCCCAGCTCAGGAAATTTTCTAGGGGTGTGATATTTTGCCCTGGTGGGAAATAGCATCCTATGATGTTGATTGTTTTGTTTGGGTTTAGTTTGAGATTGGCATAAAGGATTTCTTCATTGTTGTGGTGAGGGGTAGATGAGTTCAGGAGTTGAATATTGAGGTGTTGTTTAAATATTAATGCTACACCATCTCCTTTTTTGGACAATCTGTCTATGTGATGGATGGTGTATTCAGGTAGAAGTATTTCCTCACTTTTGATGTGAGGTTTGAGCCAGGTTTCAGTTAGGAAGAGAATATCTGGGGAATATATGCTTATGCTTCCGTGTAGTTCTTGGATTTTATTGCATATGCTTCTGATGTTTAGGGACATTATAACTAGGTCTGTTGTTTTCTTGTTGGCTAGGAATTGAGTTGTGGGGGGTTGCTTGGACTAGGGTTTGTGGTTGGGTTGAATTTGGGAGGACCAGGGTTTGGATGGATGTCTCCAGCGAGGGCTGGTTTATAGAGGGTGTTTAGGATATATTTTATATACATAGTAAATTGTTTATGGTATCTTAGAGATATTTTATTTTTGAGTAAGAAGCTGAGATCCTTCATAAAATTCTCCAAAGTTAGTTATGAAAACAAATTCACCACTGATTCTAAAGACAACCACAAAGCATTCTATAGCATGTTAAGAATCTCAATGGCAATACTCAGATCTGCTCTGAGTTACAGCACAATGGCACTAAATATACAGAACCAAATGATATTGCCAACATCCTGGCAAACAGGTTCAGTGCTAACTTTATCCCCCTCTCACCCCCTAAAGGGTGGATCTCTATACCGGAAGAATGAAAAGTTCCTGTTATCACAGCTGCACAGGTAAAAACCTCACTCTCCAAAGCCAAAAACACAGCATCCATGGGACCTGACAACATCCAGGCTGCCTTCTACACGAACTATAGAATGAACTGGCACCCCACCTAAGTACCATGTTCAGTCATAGCCTCACCTCAGGCTTTGTGCCCATTGAATGGTGCACCGCAATGATTATCCCACTCCACAAAGGGAGAACCATGACAGACCCTGGGAACTACTGCTCCATTAGCCTGATGAACCTGGTCTGCAAGGCCATGGAACGTATCATCATGGAATTCATAAACAAAGACATTGGAGATCTCCAAACTCTGGACCCCACACAGTTCAGGTTTGTAAAAGGCAGATCATGTCACCAAAGCCATAGATGAGGGTAAGGTGGATCACACAGCCTATCTAGATCTCGCTAAGGCATTCAACACCATCCCCCACTCTGTAATTATAAATAAACTCACTAAACTAGGTATAAATCCCTATGTCACAAGATGGGTTGCCAACTAGCTTACTGACAGAACCCACACTGTGAAAGTAGCAGACTCAAAATAAGACTTCAGACCAGTGACAAGTGGAGTACCCCATGGGTTCAGTCCTGGGTCCACTCCTGTTTGGTATCTACTTCTCTGAAGTACAGGCTAACACAGAAAGTCTTTGGCTAACTAAGTTTGCAGATGACTGCAAACTAGGAGCCATAATCGAAACTCCTAACAATGTAGACATCCTACAAAAGGGTCTCACTGAGACAGATGCCTGGTGTCAAAGCCATGGCCTCAAGCTCAATGCCAAAAAGTGCATTGTCATCCCCTTTGGTAAAAACTCTGTACCCATGAACTGCCACATAGGTGGCAGTCTACTTAACACCGAAAGTGTGATAAGAGACCTTGGGGCACAGGTGGACAGTAGTTTCTCTTTTGATAATCACATCACCACAGTGGTCAGGAAATCCTTCTACATGGCACACCTCATCACAAAAGGTTTCTCATCCAGAAAAAAAGAGGTCATTGTTCCCCTCTACTCATCACTCATTAGACCCATTATAGAGTACAACTCTCCTTTTGGTATGTACCTCACAAGACATCTACAACAACTGGAAAGGCCGCAGAAATACCTCACAAAGAAGATTACTGGCCTCAAACAAATGCCCTACGCAGACCATCTCAAAAAACTCCAGCTTTACTCCATCGCATATCGCCTACTCAGAGGCGATCTCTGCCTAACATACAAAGCTATGTCAAACCCAGAGCTGTTGGACATGCTCCACTTAAAGAAATCCCAATCCCTCTGAGCTACACGCTCTAGGGGCCTAAACCTTGTCACCACAATAAACAGAACATGCTGGAGGGATAGATTCCTGTCCCAGAGACTTCCCCTACTCTGGAACAGACTACCTATCTATGTCAAACAGAGCTCTTCAAAAGCACTCTTCAAGAAAAATCTTGATGATTGGATGGGAAATAGTAAATTCACCCCGGGGATCACTTTTGTGGCTCTGCTTGACAGGGGCACAGGAAAATAATTTTCTTGGGAGGCGAAAGCCAGGGTACCTTTTTGGCTAGGCTTATATAGCCCCTAGAGCCAATAGCCTAGTACCTACCTATAAACCTATGACCATGCCAAAGTTAGAATATAACTATTCCATACAACTCAGTAAAACTGAATGACCAAAGAGCTCCATACAAAAAGTTTCACAAGAGATGCTGTTTTGCACAACCACTAGCAAGCATTCCACCAGGCCAACTACTACACTTAAAGTTAGAAGGGGAGAAAGTGGGACACAACAGGTGATGTAGTGCAAAAGACCAATGAACCATGGCTATACATGGTGCAAATGGAGACATATTAAAGTAGTCCTTGATGATCCTGAAGCAGTTGTCATGTTCCTGATGTGTCTGAGCCAAGAATAACCAGGTCCATGTCCTTAAAAGTGTGACTACAACCATGTATCCGAGGCAAGGGCTGAAACACAAAATTTACAACAAGTGATGACAGACCATATGCTGTTCAGCAGAGTATGACTGGTCCTGATCCTGTGGAGTCTGTGCTGCAGAGTGACTCTAAATATAATGCTACTTATTGTAATTGTCTAACAGCTTTCCTTCCATAGCTTCCAGTTCCAGTACTGTTTGTGCTATTTCATTATAATAACTGCAGCTGAGTAACATGGACAGATATGTAACTCGTGCAAGTCTTTCTGCATTGAAAAATGTTCTGCTTTATTTATGTCTATCTCACATGCTGCTATTTCAGATGTAACTGTGACATATGCCAAAATGTTTGAAGTACTATACAGTCATTATCATTAAAAATGTTAAATAAGTGCCCTGACAGGTTTATTACAAAATGTGGAATGTGTATGAGTCGTGCACTTACCTCTATTTTGTAATTTCAGAGGCAGTTCTCTCTCTCTCTCTCTCTCTCTCTCTCTCTCTCTCCATTTGGGGGGATATGATGATAAGTATGTAGCACTGCTATGAGTTTGTCTACATATTGTAATTATGTATTGTAGTGCTGCCACATTAAGGCAAACATATAGCATTGCTGTTTAACAAAAAATGTATTCCCATAATGTATTGAGCCTGGTGACAATTTCCATTGTATTCATGATGAGTGAACTGTCAACTTCAATTTGTACAGACTAAAACTTATCATTTCTATTGAAATGCTGGTGTATCCTGATGTTATTGACACTGCCATTCAACATGAGTGGGTAACCAGAAGTGTACATCATCACAGTCCCAAAGGTGGCCTCAGCAGTGTTTAGGTACTAAGGGACATTTGCATGTCCTGTGCTTCTACCTTGACAATATAATCCATCACTCACTTGTCTCCCAGTGTAGCCTTTTGTACTGTTCTGTTTTTCATTCAAGGACCATTAATAATACTAATATGCTTTAGGTTATAATTTTATAATTTCATAAAGTGATAGGAGTAAGCTTTATTCTGCCTCACCTGTAATCTGATAACAGCCATTCACATGAAATGTTGTTTCATGTTTTTATTTTTTTATTTTGTGTGATTGCTAATGTTAGTGACAAAAACAGAGGAAATGAAAATGTCATATTCTCTCTCTGATGTATGTCATATTAAATATTATCCCTGGGCCCATTTGTATTAGCACATTTTCCTTTTTTGCTTTGTTGTGAAGTAAATAGACTTAGCTAAAGAATAGGGCCTGCAAAGAAGATATCAGTTTTGTTAATTATGAAAACTATTACAACTCAAATAAAGTATAGACCAGTACTAAGATCTCTACAAATGATATCTACAAAATCTCACATCAATCAACTTTTAACAAGAAACATAATCCAAAAGAAACCATTTGTATTTAATTTGATTTCATTTTACCTCTGTGATGGTTACAAATGTTAGTGGCAAAGGCAGAAAGAAAGAATTTTAACTGCTATTAGTCGTTATATTTCACAATAAATATTTTTGTGGGAATTTTTATGTCAATGGATTTTTATGCTGTTTTAAATGGTAAATATGCACATCTAAGCTTAGGACTTGAATCTATTTCTGGTTATTGACTCCTTTAATACTGAAAAGTGCAAATGCTTTATCTATCCGATAAACTACTGCTTTTGGAAGGTGCTGTTTAGACAAAATATGACTGTTGCAAGCAGCATATAATATAATTATGAAAAATGCAAACTGGTATAAAAGACTTAATGACTTTATCCCTATGAACTCAAAAAGGTAAATCTTTCTCTGTTTATTTCTTGTCTTTATTGTTATGTATGCTCAGTTACATTTAATTTTGTTTCATTCTGTCTCTTTAGAGATTTCCACGGCACTTCGGACAGGACGGAGGAAAACAACAGTTTTTATCTGTTACAGGCCCATAATTGAGTACAATGCCCCTTTTGGGATGTACCTTACCAGACACCTGCAGCAACTGGAAAGACCCCAAAAGTACCTCACCAAGAGGATCAAAGGGCTCAAACAGATGCCATATGCTGCCCGGTTAAAGAAACTCCAGCTCTACTCAGTGGCATACCGCCTGCTCAGAGGCGATCTGTGCCTGACGTATAACGCCATGTCCAACCCAGAATTAATGGACATGCTGCACCTCAGAAAATTCAAATCCCATCGAGCTATGCACTCGAGAGACATGAAATAAATAGGACATGCTGGAGGGACAGATTCATAACCCGGAGGCTCCCTTCACTCTGGAATAAAATCCCAGTCCAGGTTAGGCAGAGTCCCTCATTGACTCTCTTCAAGAGGAATCTTGATGAGTGGATGGAAGAGCATAGGTTTACCACGGGTATCACTTCTGTGTCACTGTTAGACAGAGGCACAGTATACTAACCTCGAAAAAGGGCATAGCAAAATTAATTTAAAATGGGTGGCGAAAGCCAAACACACTCTGGCTAGGTTTATAAATGCCCTAGGGCAGATAGCCTAGTATGAACCTATGAACCTATGAACTAGGTTTCTTGGTGACTTAAAGCACTTTGTCTCGTTAACTGAGTTATACATTTTCTGAGCACACTATGGTCTCTTTTGATTTATGGAAAATAATCCGTACTAACCAAACTTGTTAAGAAGAAAACCTTTTCTTAATCTGGAAGAAGTCTGACAGAGAACACAGACTTGAATCTGAATGCTATAGACTTCTTGTTTGCAAAATGAAGAAAGTATGCTTTTTTGTGGAAGTATTAAAATGATCATTCTTATTATATTTTATTCTGCTTTGACTCTAAAGAGTTTATTGATGTTAACGGAACTGAAGTAGTGCAGATGTGATGACTGCAACTGTTTTATCTCATAGCAAGTATTGTTTCAAACACTGATGTAACCCAATATTTTATTTTATGTGGTGTTATACAGTAAATTTGCATATTTCACTAGGGAGACTAAACCTATCAGGTAGCTATCTGCATCCTTATGCCTGACTTAAACTGATTATTTTTATCTTATCTATAAGCACAATTATTGTGAGGAGACAGAGGACTTTTTAATCTAGTTTAGATTATAGAAAATATTTCTAGGATGCTAGACAAACTACTGTTTTACAAAGTGCATATTCTACCCAAAGTTGACAGAAACAAACAAAAAAGAAAAAGAAATACTAGAAATCTGTAAACATCTCCACAAATTCAGGGAAATAAACTTTTAATCTGAAGCACTCCATTTCATTTAAACCATTTTTATTGAGTAGGACAATATGTTGAAATCATTCGCTTGCTACAAAGACGTTGCAGTCCTGGAGTTGTAGTGGATGAGGTCATGTGTGTAGCCCTCCTCTAAAATCCCAGGGTTGTACTATTTTCTAAGTAACAATTTTGATGAGTTGTCCTACTCAATAAAATTAATCTCAGCATAATGGAACTAACATTTTATCTCTTTCTTGTTTATAATCTGAGACGGGTCATTCACTTTTTGTTTTGTTTCATTGTATTTCAAGCTACATTACCAGCCTCCTAAAGAAAAGAAATGGTTAAGGAGAGGTGAATTCAAACCAAAAAAGGAAAGGTTAATATTGGCAGCCCAAGAAAGTGGGTTACGTACCCACTGGTTTACAAAGTCCAGTGAACATGTGAAAGAAATAGACAAATGTAGGTTTTGTAAAACTGAATTGAAAACAGTCACACACCTTATTGCTGGTTGTGACACATTAATGGCAGAAGGACTGTATACTGAAAAGCATAATAATGTGGCGAGACTGTTGCACTGGGGATTGTGCAAACATTATGGTATTGAAGTGGCTGAAAAGCACTGGAAACATGAGCCACAAAGCATCATAGAAAATGATGAAGTTTATATCACATGGGATCACCCATTACTAACAGTTCAAAAGATAGATGCTAGAAAACCGGGTATAGTGGTCCAAGAAAAGAAGACAAACGGAGCATTGATCATTGAAATCGCCACACCTAGTGACTATAGTGTCTTGCGTACAGAGAGACACAAAGTCATAAAACACCAGAATCTGCAGGCAGAAACAAGAGCAATGTGGAAGAAAGATACCCAGACAGTTCCAATAGTAGTAGGAGCAACGGGTCTTATAAAAAAGAATCTACAATCATATTTAGATATGTTACCAATCCGTGTAACCTCATACGAACTGCAGAAGGAGTAATTACTGGGCACATTGCGGGTGCTGCGAAGACCACTTTTGGCTGACATCAAAGCTTGAAACAATACTAATTTCATGAACTTTAATCATATTTTGACTTAGGAATGGGGTCTATTCCCATCATGGTATTAGAAACCCAAAAGATTTAGAGAAATTAGAAAAAAGTAAATCAGTTGAGCAGATTCAGAAAGGCCTCCAAGATGAGTTTAGCAAAATATGTTGCTAGCATATAAGTAAAATAACTGTACTTAACTCTGAAAAATGTCAGGAGCCATGTTGCCTGGCACCTTCCAAGAGCTGAATCGTGGTAATCAAGGATCTTGCTGGCTACACTAAAAATCATCTGAGTAGTTTTAAATAGCTCAGAATTTGGATTACCACATATATTTAATGTTCACAATGACAGAGTGGTGAACAAAGTCCTAAAGCAACTTAAACTGTGTTACAAGCTGACAAGTTGTTTCACTTCAGATGTAAGAAAGGCAACTGGAGCAAATTTTCCAATCTCTCAAATGGAATATGCACTACTTCTACTAATCATTCATTCTCCAGGTAATAATCTACTAAAGCATGTAACAGCTAATAAAGTACATCACTTAATTTCCTTATCAGGTTCTAAGGAGCATCATTCTTTATCTGTACATATTGAAAATTGCTACCAGTCAGTGCACAACTATCTTGCTAGTCAATACTCTTATATTTAAGTTACTGCACTTGTAGCTTTGCCTTCCTCTAGTACAAAAATTGGCGAGAATAAACCAGCAGTATCCTATAAGGTCTATTGATTAATAAGCCTTTACCAGGAAGGGATTTGTATTGCTTTGTCACTGGCAGAAGAACATTTAGAATGACTACAGCAGTTAGCGGGACCATTCTGTCTGTCAGTATCAGCAAGGAGCCATATCTGCTTACCTTCAAGAAAAAGGTCAAAGAGCACCTAAGAAAATCTTATGCCAGTGTTACAGGTATAATGGATTATTTAATATATGTCTCAAAATCCAGAAAGTGTAGTTTACACTATTATGAAATAATCTCAAATCTTGCAGAGAGAAAGGATGATTTCTATTACACTGAGTTTAAGAACAGTAACATAGTAGAAAGCAAGATCATCTATACAAAATGCTATAAAATATGTTTACCATTCTAACATGGCTTGAGAGTGCTGATGGAGAAGTACAGAGATGGTAAGAAGGAGTTGCATTGTGTTTTTGTGGATTTAGAGAAAGCATATGACAGGGTGCCTAGAGAGGAGTTGTGGTATTGTATGAGGAAGTCCGGAGTGTCAGAGAAGTATGTAAGAGTGGTACAGGATATGTACAAGGGTAGTGTGACAGCGGTGAGGTCTGCGGTGGGAGTGACGGATGTGTTTAAGGTGGAGGTGGGATTACCTCAAGGATCAGCTCTGAGCCCTATCTTATTTGCAATAGTGATGGACAGGTTGACAGACGAGATCAGACAGGAGTCCCCGTGGACTATGATGTTTGCAGATGACATTGTGATCTGTAGTGAGAGTAGGGAACAGGTGGAGGAGACCCTGGAGAGGAGGAGATATGCTCTAGAGAGAAGAGGAATGAAGGTCAGCAGGACTAAGACAGAATATATGTGGGTGAATGAGAGGCAGGATAGAGGAATGGTGAGGTTGCAGGGAGTAGAGGTGGCGAAGGTGGATGAGGTTAAGTACTTGAGATCAACAGCTCAGAGTAATGATGAGTGTGGAAGAGAGGTGAAGAAGAGAGTACAGGCAGGATGGAGTGGGTGGAGAAGAGTGTCAGGAGTGATTTGTGACAGACGAGTAACAGTCAGAGTGAAAGGGAAGGTCTACAAGAGGGCAGTGAGACCAGCTATGTTATATGGGTTGGAGACAGTGGCATTGACAAAAAGGTAGGAGCAGAGCTTGACATGGCAGAGTTGAAGATGTTAAGATTTGCACTGGGTGTGACAAGGATGGACAGAATTAGGAATAAGTATATTAGAGGCTCAGCCCAGGTTGGAAGGTTTGGAGACAAAGCCAGAAAGGCAAGATTACGTTGGTTTGGACATGTGCTGAGGAGGGATGCAGAGTATATTGGGAAAAAGATGCTAAGGATGAAGCTGCCAGATAACAGGAAAAGAGGGAGCCTAAGATAAGGTTTATGGATGTGGTGAGAGAGGACATGCAGGTGGCTGGTTTGACAGAGCAAGATGCAGAGGACAGGAAGAAATGGAAACAGTTGATCTGCTGTGGCAACCCCTAACGGGAGAAGCCGAAAGAAGAAGAAGAAGATTCTAACATGGCTTACCTGCTTTGATGAGCAAGAGAGTGCTCATGTCACAGTTGCTCAAGCTTCATAGCTTAAGGGAGTAAAATCTCAGGAGTATTTGCTTGTTTCATTTAGAAATTTTGCGTTAACACTGAAGTGCTATTATAGTTATACATTCTTCAAGGTCACAGCCTCTTGGAGAAAAAGACAGACATGATTTTCACCATGTTTTGCTGATCATTTGTTCTCTGAGGTGCAGTGGTGTTGTAGTGGAAATAGTATCATTACAAATTGTATTATTTTGTAAAACAAGGATCGCACTAGATTTGTTTGTCTGAAAAGCCACAATGAATCAGCACAAAACAACAAAGAAAAATATACTCTAAACAGAATGATGATGCCCACATCCATGACAGAGACTTACAAGAGAATAGCAGAGGACCACAGAAGAAAATGGTGCAAGTAATACTGGGAAGCTCGGTGTTAGGGGGAGATAATGGAAGGAGAGAAGCAAACTGGTAAGCTGCATGCCAAGGAAGGACAGAACAAGGATCATGATTATTAAGACTGTGAACAATATAGCCTGGAGGTAGCTGACCATCTTTACTCACCTTTGAACTAATGGTTTGGATGGAGAAAATGTAGGGTGATACAAGATGAACATTTTATATTAAGATGAAGTCTTAAATAAATATCATAAATATCTTTCACAGAGACATACTGCTTCAAAATTATTATTGGTCTATGGGAAAGTAAAGCTAGGATGCATCACACAGTGGTATTAAGGGACAACTATACCTTAAACACAGCATTTCTTTTCACTAGCATGTATATTCCTCCTTAAAATTGATCCCCTTACTTCTGCATATTAAAAAACAAATGCTTAGCAAATTATTCCCCTCTGTGACATTTCTATCCTAGTCAGCTTCCTCAGTACAATCCATGATGAGGCTGAGTAAAATGTTCATACTTTCTGTAGGAATATCATTATACTTTCTTTGGAATTTTTCTCTCTTGTTCTTAAATAATTTTTGCCAGATGAAACACACATAACAAACTGCCTGTAGTACTTATTGTTATTTCACACCCACTGAAATAATGAAGCCGTATACTGCCATTTACAGTTGAATTCTTTCCTCTTGGGGCCATAGATATATTGAGCTTATTGTAGTCTAAAAATGAAGAAACCTGATAAAGGCTGTAAGTATCTTTGTTAATTAGCTCAGGCTTGTAGGCCTATTAATATGATATTTTGGTTGACTCAGTGATGGAAGTTGGGAGGAAGACAAGACTTGAAGCTCACAAAAATCCCCATTTTAGAAAGACCATATTATCAATAATTTATTTACACTTCAGCAGTGCCTTTTTACAGATGTATGTAGGAAATGTATAACATTCACTTCAAAACAGTATCTGACACTTTTACAGAGTATTCTAAAATGTAATAGTATGTCTCATTGCTTACACTATAAGTGAATGTAATTGTGATCTGAAGGGAAAGGCAAGGTTGAATTGATTTCGTCATCTGTGCCTCACACTGCATTATGGACAGTAAAGGAAATCTTCCAGAACAACAAGGTTATAGCAGGATGGTTGCCCCCCCCCCCGAGGACATTGAGGGTTAGAAAACAAGTAAAACATAGTAGCAAGTAATTATTGTGCTGCTGGCAGGTTTGGACTGTGTAGAACATCATGAGAAAATAATGTGTATGTGTTTCAGTTTTACCCCATAGTGGTCCTCTAAATGTCTGATTAATACATTGGTGTGTGCAATAGGAATTTAGGAAGATTGTGTAAGGAAAAAGCAGCACTTAATGAAGTTATGCACACTGCAGACTTTATAATGAATGAATGTCTGACATTCTGCAAATAGCAGACTCCCTCCCACTTCAGATCCAGAATAAAATTCATGGTTGTCTGACATGATGGTAGCCCAGTTGATCACTGTTAACCAATGGATTCTTGATACACTGTACATCAACCACATTCTTTTTATTTTCCCTTTCTTAGTTCTAGATGACACTTTTCTGTTCAAATCATTTCAGGTGAGCTACTTCAGTCAGTCTGTTCTGCCTCACTAGCTTGAATAGAGGGACAGTGCTGTCTCCATCTGAAGATGCAGCCCCCTCAAAATAACCATCCCTTCTACTCCATTTAACCCTCTTCACAATTCATGATTAGTTAACCTTCACTTGAACCTTGTATTTTGTGGCTTACAGACAGTGAAAATGTTTATCTTCTCCTTTTGTATTTGCATTTGGTAGCCTATAGAGGGTTTTGTGTACCAGTTCTCTCCCTTGCCCTATCCAGCTTTATTCAAAATTAGCTTCCTGCTGAGCCCATGCCCTCCTCCTCTTCTACCTGCTGTTCTATTTGCACCTTCCTGAATAATCCTTACTCCATCTCCTCATCTATTGCCTCTTGCAAATCTTTCATACAGGCATACTACTTCCATTCCCCACCTTTAAGTACTCTATATTTCCTGAATATTTTGTGGCCAGATATTATCATGTCATACCCCTGCTATCATTGGCTTGCATTGCTGTTATCCAAGCCATATCAAGCTATTCTATCCTGTTAGTTCTTCTAGCTCAGCCATGTCTCTGCAGTGGGTTCTGACATTCCTGTACACTATTCCCATTCATTTCTTTCTATCTCCCGTTTTAGTTCCTCTCTCTCTCTGTGGTCTGGAACTCTTGTCTTCTTCTATCCTATCTCCTTCTGCCCTTTCTTCTTCCCTTTCTTTTTTATCTGATGTATATATTCTAACATTAACTGCCATTGTAGTCTTTCTCCTTTGCTATGTTTTCTTCCTACTATATGCATACTGACAAGTGTTGCAAATCTGCACTTCTCCTTACTTTTACTATCATTTGCCACCCCTTCAGTCTTATCCATAATCTAATTTTTATTCTTTTCCTCTTTTGAGTCCCTTCCTAATGCAATCCTTCTAGCTTCTTCTATTAATTTTCTTTTTCCACCCTAAGCTGTCATCTTCTACTGCCTTTTCTGTCTTTAGCTATCCCAAACTTGGGTTATCTTTTCCTGCCTTGCCTGACTATCTATCTTTCCATCTCATTTTAAAGGCACAGTCATCCTAATGCAATTTCTGAAACCCTGCCTCAACAACATGGTTGCAAAGGCACTGATATGGATTTGATCCTTAAATAACAGCTTTTCCTTTATCCATGCAAGTGCAAATGAAAGTAGGTTAGAATGACTATTAGACCAGCCAGGTAGGAAGTATAATCATGAGATGACAAAAAATATCAAGCAGGACAGAGGACAGGAGAAGTGTCCTTCAAAATGCAATGGAAGGGGAGTGGGAATGCAAAGGATATTCAATCAACCCCCTTGCTATCATAGGCTCCTGCTCCTTCCTCACTGTCTCTGAGTTACAGTTGAAATGTCTGATGCTTCCCATTTTCATACAGGTTAGCATTGTCACCTCACAGCAAGAGGTTCTCCAGTTCAATCCTCGGCTGGGGTGCCTTCTGTGTGGAGTCTGCATGTCCTCCCTGTGGTCGCATGGGTTTCCTCCAGGTGCTCCAGTTTCCTCCCACATCCCAAAGACATGCTGCAGGTGGATTGAACACTCTAAATTGGCCCTAGGTGTGAGTGCATGTGTGTGTGTGCCCTCTGTGGAAGGTTGGGTGCTGGGCTGGCAACTCAACACCGTAAAACTCCGCTGCCAATCATGAGCGGACAGGTGATCCGCTGTGGCGACCCCTAACCGGGAAGAGCCGAAAGAAGAAGCCTTTGATACTAATAGTATCCCTGAGTGCTAGCTTACTCCCCAAATCCCAACTACTCATCTTGTCTTTCATCCTCTCCCTTTCTTCATCTGTAGCTCCTTTCCCACATCATTAGGTCCCATATGGTCTGCAATATGCAGGCATCCTTCTCCTGTCATGACTCATCTGGTCATTACAACTCCCACTCTGATGAGAAGTAGGCCTTGGACCATTTCCACTCTCAATAAACTCCTTCTTCCCCTTGGTGGAAGTTCCTATCTCTGGTAGCATTTTCCTGCTCTTGGGAGCATCTGCTTCTCCCCTGCTCATCCTTGACATGACTTCTGATTGTAGTTGTCCAACCCTGAATAGGACTTCCTGTCCTACTCCTCTTCTGCTACCCATTCTCAACAAATATTCTGCATCCATTCAAGTCTCTTCACCCTTCCTTTTCTACCTTACTGTCTAATCTCTCTCTCTCTCTCTCTCTCTCATGCAGCCACCTGTTGGTCCCTTTCTGGTTTTCCCTCCACTCTTTCACATGCCTCATCTGTTTCTCCTTGCATCCCTACCATAGTATCCTTATAAAACTTGCATATATTTTATGAGTCTATGGACTGTGTTATATTTCTATACATCACAATACTAACTTTATGATTGCAAAACTGCAAAGAAAAAAGAAAATCCCATACACAGTAAATCATTACCAGCACCAAAATACAAAAGATATTGGCAGTGAATCCCAGTAAAACATCTTATGTATACTCAGCTAAGCAATAGTTGTCTGTTTCAGAAGTTAATAAGTGCAGATCAAAAAGTAATGCACTCTCTGTACACAGTCAGTAAGATAAGCAAGTGCCCATGGGTTCAAGCACCTAGGCAGCGTGACATTTCCCTGCAGTACATTTGGTTGGGGACACATGGCGGAAGTGACATTCAGCTGCAGAGAAATATGGTTGTTCATATTCCCTGTGGGTAAAGAGAAGAATGTGGTGCCATGCCCACAACTTCAATAACCAAATGCACAGGGGGAAAATAATGTCTATGGCCCCCTGTGCAACATGAGACAGCAGGCAGTGTGGCAGGCATCAGCAGCAGGCTGGCCAATGGGCATGTCAGTGGCAATAAAAATGCAGTGCACATTGGGCAGTGCCTTTATAATTGGTGTGTGTGGACCACTATCCCTTTCACAGTGCCTAGGGAGCATTACCTGAAAGATATCTGGAGCATAAATGTGACTACAGTAACATGCAAGACTTCCTCCATGTGATAGCACACTTCTACATGTTGTAGTTACATAAGCATGTACTGTACACTGAGCACAACACTCATTACTTCTTCTGCCTCTGTGCACTTGGTTATTAAAGTTGTGGGCAAGGCAGTATGTGCCTCTCTTTTCCCGGAGGGAATTCACAAAAAGCCATATTTCTCTGCAGCTGAATGACACTTTAGCCATGAGTCCCCAACTAAATGTACCATGGGGAAATGTCTGGCTATCTACGTGCCTGAACCCTGTGTCGACATCTTCACCTATGGCTACAGGTCTGGGATAATGACTGAAAGGATGAGAATATATTTAGAAGTAGTGTAAATGAGGGTGTTGTTGAGGTCATTCTCAATAATACAGGGAAAAGCTTAGTAATCCAGGAATATATAATGTGTACCCACTGCTTCTCTGCATTGAGAAAACACAGATAATGTTGTCTGGGTGCCTAGTAATGATGTCTCAAGTACCTCCTGTGGAAGATTTCCTGGCACGCCTGTTAGGAAATAGTTTAAGGAAGATCTTAGGCATATTGTGAGATTATATCTCTCAGCTAGCCCAGAAATACAAAAGAATCCTTTGAGATGAGCTAGAGGCTCTGTCTGTAGGAAACTTTGGTCTGTTCTGCCCAGCTTGCTACTATGGTGGCCCTTACCAGAACAAGAAGTTTATAAACAGGATGTCTAGATGGATGATTTCTTGATCTTTTTTCTCTTGTTCTTATCTAACACATGTTCAAAACCCACCAGTACAGAATTAGCTTTGTGTCACTAGCTGACTCGACTTATCTGATTGCAATACTCAACGTGTGGAACATTAAATGACTATAAGGACATGGGGGCAAGGGTTTTCACTAAAAATATATGTTGTGCAATGAAATCACTTACAGTAGTGACCTTTGGTTTCTTTCTATATCTAAACTACTGTGTATAGATAAGTGTATGATTAAGAATTGAACAGTAGGGTTCGCTGAATTTTCCAGAATCAGTCCCAGATTCAATGTATACACTAAGCTGTTTCTGTACTTCTGGGAATGGGTGTGTTCCTTATTATTTGACATAAGGATGAAAAGGAAGATTTTTCTACATTGCCACTATCCCTTGTATACCTCAGCTGAAGTGACAAACTGAAATATTAAGCATTGCTTGGTTGGTTCCTTTTTTTCTCTAGTGATGTTCCATACTGGTCATCTCCATAGTAACCTTCCAAAACAGCAGAGAATTGTGATACAAGGGCTAAAACGTATGAGCCTATCCCTCTGCATACAGGAAAGCATGCAGGGACAGAAAATCTCCCTGTCTATCTCAAAACCCCCACCAGGGAAGGTTAAAGCTTGAGCAACAACTTTGATATAAAATTTCCAACTGTGGAAGAGTCCTGCTGAAGCAAATACACTTCAGTGTACAGCGATCATCAATACAAATGTGTCTGGTTACGTTTAAGTGATCCTGTATTTTTTTTCTGTGCCATGAGTGCTAATGAGATTTTGTCTGCAATAGACAATCTCTTTCACTGTTCTATGGTTGAGTTACTAAGCAAGGCATATGCATTGTGGCTGAATAAATGTTGTTATGATGGTTTGTACATTTCTGAAGCAGAGTTTCAATTATATGCTGTTACTGACATTTTTGTGGTGGTCGCATCCTTTGTTCATCTGCTGGATTTAAATGTAGTGCTGACATTTTTTCTGCTGGGCACATCCTTTGTTCATCTGCTGGACTCAAATGCAGTACATATCTAAAAATGTTAATGCAAATGCTAATAAGACTAACACCTTTCTGTAGCCTGTGTTTCTTTTATCATACCTACTACCACCTCATTAATAGTGTTAATTAACATTCCTTAGTCCTGGGCATCTTTGAATGACACGTAACTATGGTGAATTACAAGAAATATAATAGATTATAAATACCAGCTTCAACCTTAAGAAGATGAAATTCTTAAATGCAAAAAGTTTTTCTGTGTTAATATATTATGGAAGAGTGGAATTTAATTGCTTTGTTTCCTTTTAATAACATCCCAGCATTCTACTTTTGTATTATAAGCAGTAGTTCTGTTAATATGGGCTAGTGAACCAGCTATGAAAGGAACTAACTAAATTGTATTAGTTTTTGTATTAATTTCTCTTTTACCTGCATGATAGTCTAATACACTGTATAACAAACTGTGATACTTCACTGCTGTATTTAAAATACAATATTTTATTGCTAAGGTTTTTATGGCAGAGACAGTGGGCAAAAACTACAGAGAATATTGTTAGTCAAACAATGCAGAACTGTGCTAAAATTCTGACAGGTATGCTCAGTGCAAAACACGCTTAAGTGGTGTAACTAGGTCTACTGTTTACAAAAACAAAAAAAGCAATTGAAGAAAATCAAGCAAATCTGACTCACACGGCCATAACATTACGCGTAACCTGAACTGCATGCATTATGTATATACTGTCTTGATATTTCAGCCTTTATGCTGTGATATATGTTTGTCAGACTGGATGCATGGTTGCATACGTCATACACAAGATTACAACTTTGTCTAACAGCATTGTTATATAGTTAGTTGCTGTTGGAGTTCTAAACAGAAATACTGACTATTTTTATGGCAATAGACACCACATGACAATGGTGGTTTTTCATAGTTAAGTACTAGGCTAGCTGTCCTTGTAAGATATTTTAAGTCTAGTCAATTCCCATTTCTAATGTGAGAATCAAACCCTGCATCTTGTGTCTGTGAGGGAAAAACCTTATTCATTATACCAACCCCTAACCTTCTGCATGCCAGAGACATTTCATAATTATCACTACACTGCGTCGCTCACTGCAGTTCTCAGCTTCTTCTTTGATGCATTTGGTACTACCATTAATAAGTGTCCTCCACCCTACACAGAATGCAAAAAGGGGTGAAGCATGGCTGCAATGCTCTATGAGTATTCCTGCAGATCTGAATAATTACACCTACCGTTAAAATAAGTACAAGAATGTATTAATATATTGCCAACTGTTTCAGGAAACTGCAAAGGTACTCATTTTATAATTCCGAAGTATTTGAAAAGGTGTAAACCATTTACTCACTGTTTTAGATAT
>NC_056741.1:783423155-783488155 GCF_019279795.1 Protopterus annectens
TTCTATTGATTGTGTTTTATATAAAAAATTTCTATTTACCATTTTAGAAGTTTGTTCCTTGGATCCTAGGGGAGGTGACCTTAAGAATTATTTGGAACAAAGGGAAGCAACCTGGCAAATAAAGTTAAAATCTGACAGGCCACCGGGGTTAAATGAATTTATCAACGTAAAATGTTTTTTAAAACACCGCAAGTTACAAGTTACTGATAAAAAGAAAGTAGTTTCTTTCTTTTTTTAAACAACATTGTTTTTAGTAATTGTTTCAACACTTGGTTTTTATTAGTCTAATTAGTATTAATTAAGTAATTATTGTATTTATTTGTGATCTGAACATGTGTTTTTTCATTCTGAAGAAGTTTTTTACGAAAGCGGTCAAATAAAATACGTTGTACGCTATTTGGTTTGGAACTACTGTCTTTTGCTTAACCTCAGTGGCTTTTGTTTTATTGGTATTTGGTTGCTTTATTCTTTTACTAATGCCTCACTACCTCTTGCTGGGTGTTTGGATATTAATGTGTATATTTTTATCCTGTAAATGTGTATGATTTCATTTACTACATACGTAACAGTGATATAACTGTACTATAACAGCATTCTCAGGCTAGATCAGTTTTAAGCCATGTTTTTAACAGCCAGGTATGTGCCTTGACAAGATGACTGCATACATGTACTTCCTCTGGGAGCATGACAGTAGTCTGATGTAAGATATCACAAAGCAAGGACTTTCTAAATTCATTTTACTAAATCACTGGGCAAGAACCTATGCTCTTGGAATATACGATATTCCGTTTGTATAGTGCATTTCACCCATCCTACATCTCAGACACTTTTCATTTACTAAAAGGCTTCAATGAAAATAATACATTCTTTTGTTGAATCTTTCTTCAATAGTCAGTAGTGGACCTGATTCCTACATATACCTCTCCAAAGTTGTGCAGAATGTAACCAATCAGCCCATCTTATTTACATAATAGTACTTGCATTTTATAGTTTATCTTACTTTTAACTGTTTTATACCACTTGTGAAAAATGAGCCTTGAATGTAAAACCTGAATCCATCTTTAAATTATAAATTAGACAACAGCTCACTCTGATTTTAAAGTATAAATTGGACAGTTCATTCTGATTAATTTAAATAGTACGCATTAGACAGTCTGCTGACTCTTCTGTAACACACGTCTTTCTTTAATTTTGGTTAGTGCACTGAACCACAGGGGTCTAATTTCAGACAGTCTTTTAAAACAGATTACATTTGTTTGCTAAGTAAACAAGTAATTTATAATACAGCCAAAATGCAATGCCAAAAGGAGAAGAACAAACATAAATGTGAACAGCTCTGGAAAGAACACTTGGGTAAGCTAATGTTATGAATAAAAATGGTCAAATTGCAGGCAAAAAGAGGGCTTACAACAATTGTAACGCTTAAAAGGACAATGAAAGACTCCCATTTTGCTACTGGGTGCTTGGGCCAAAAGCCAGAGATGTTTGGAGTTTTTGTACTGTGGAAGAGAGTAAGAGGATAAGAACTTGTTGGATTGTGTAAATGAAGTTATGGAGATGTAAGATGGAAGTACTAGGGGGAGTGGTCACAGTTAGAGAGGTATGACAGCTAGTAGATGGGGAAAATCTATATGTTTTGGAAACAAAAGCTAAAGAGTTGACTAATTGTTATATAAAACTGAATCTATAAGATGCTGGAGTGAGTTTAACTATACTATTTTGAGGGAAGATAGGCGTTCCAGATGGAGGAATTCATCATGGAGGAGGAATGAATAATGGGGGGGTTAAGTGATGGGGAGGAATAACTAGTGTCTTTGGACTTAATGTGGATGGATGTAAGGTTATGGAGTAGGATCACTAGATGTGACTTGAGATACAAAGGATGGGCACAGCTTGAAATGAAGGATCTCATAGAGAAGTAATCCTGGGGTATAACATCTGAGGTTTAATGGAAATAATTTGAGCTTTTTAAGGGTGGTGCCATGGTGTTCAGTCTTGAGGGAGGTACAGAAAGGGCTAGCCTTATGCATAGGCAAATCAGGCAGCCACCTAGGATGCTGTGTTTGCAGGCGTCCTATTTATGTATTTATTTTTTACAGAAATGTTTTGTTGCTATAAAAAATTAAATAAATACATAAAAGATCACAAATTGAAAGAACATGTGATTGTAGAACATTAGGCACTCAGGGCTGCAGGGCTGCAGTTGACTTGCCATTCAAGTCACATCATTACTTTGGCTTAAACGTTGTGAGGTCACAGGAGTACAGACTTTGCAATTTTCAAATCTAGGCACAATACTACGTCAAAGAGTTTTAGCAATGGACAACAATTAAAATCAGGAACATTCTGCTCAGTTCTGACTGGATAGAGATGACAGGAATGATGCTGTACTGGTGAGCTAAATGTTATTACAATGTTTAGAATAATGTTGCTTGCAGTGATCAACCAGATATTTTTGACATTTGTTCTGGACTTGTGATTTGTGTGGGCAGTGGAGATGAGGAAGACAGCATGGTGAGCAGTCTTATTACTGTTTTTTCAATGCTGGCAGTCATCAGCCAGACATTTTAGCCAATATTTCTGGCTTTGTGATCTGTGTATGCAGTTGGGATTAGGTGAATGGTGTGGTGAGATAAGTGTTAGTGTTTTTACAATAATGCTTGCAGTGATTGATCAGATAAACTGGGCAGTATTTCTGGCTTTTTGATTTGTGTGGGCAGTTGGGATGAGGGGAATGCTGTGGTGAGAAGTGGTATTACTGTTTTTACACTAATACCTGCAGTAATTAACCAGATATTTTGGGCAATATTTCTGGCTTTGTGATTTGTGAAGGCAGTTGGGATGCGGGTAATGGTTCAGTGAGATAAGTGTTACTACTGTTTTTATAATAATGCTGGCAGTAATCAACTAGATAGTTTGGGCAATATTTTTTTGGTTTTGTGATTTGTGTGGATCAACTTGGATTGGAATACTTTAATGTTTGGCAACTTGTTCATGTGGACTGGAGATGTAAAATAATATTACATAGCCATTAGACATTGTATCTATAACTGCTGGATGAGGGCTGGCTGGATGAAATTAACAGTCACTTGTTGCCCTTGAAGGACTAGTGTGCTTATGTGAGAAGTAAGCTGCACTACTTAACTGGGAACCTTATATGCACAGACAAAGTGTAAATTGCTTAGGCCATCTATTGAGGAAACAAAATGACTAGCTGCCTGCTGCTGTTTGCTTATTATTTTAGCTTTGCAGGACTAATGTGATTATGTGAAGCAGTGTGCAATATTTTAATGTGTGGCAACTGTTTGGAGCAAAGGTGAAATACGTTATACTGACATCATATTTTAGCACAATCATGCTTCTGAGTTGTAGACAGAAGTGGCTTTAACTGCTTGAAGGGGGTTGTCTAAATGAAAGTAAATGACCCAGTTGTCATTTGCTCAATTTAATAGTCATCACTCAAAAAATAAGGGATGCATGCATGACATAATACCCAGAACTTCTGAGGCTGGAAATAAACACACACCAACGCCGTATAAGTGGATTTTGAGTTGGGCTTAGTAATCGCCTCTGCCCTGAATCCCACCTATTCTAACACCAGCCCTGCTCATGGGTGAGCACAGAAGGTCACTGTACACGTGTGCAAGTTTGGTGATGTTGTTATTATTTCTTAACATTCCTCCCAACCTCAGAGGTCACTATATCTTACATTAGGCTGGAGACAGTCTGGGCATTATTTCTATAACTTTCCTCACAAACTTCAAAGTCATGCGCAGAGGGTTACTGCAACTGATATATGAGTGCGGTACTATCTCTAGAAGTAACAAGTTGGAAACATTGCAGTCATTATTTTGTTTTCATTTTCTTCACAATCAAACATCTTTTGCATATACGGGTGGCTATCTTTAAGTGGAGAGTAAATAAGCATGCTGTTTATATGTGTCTGGTAGCAAATATGTTGTACTCTTGTGTTTTCAGTTTTTGTCCCAGTCTGATATTAGAAATGTACAAAGAAGGTGACTGTTGTTAATATTATTTCTCTTGCTTCTAGTCCAGCTTCTGTAAGAATTTGTATAGCTGTTGCTCTTATGCCATGATTTGTGTATCTTTTTGAAAGGCTGACAGTGGCACTTATTTGTGGCATTGTTTATCCCAAGTAATTCTTCCTCATTTAATTTTCCTGGGGTGTAAGAATAGTGCTGATGGGTTGTCTGGTAGTTCTGACATTTACTTTTCAATGGATGCTACTGTGGGTCTCTTCTTTTTCATATATTTGGCCTCTGGGTCTTTCTTTCTTTGCTTCTGGTTTTTGTTGTTGTTGTTGTTGTTCGTTCTTCATTGATTTTATGTGCTTTGTATTTTGTTCCTGTGGTATGTGTTAGTATGGTGAAGCATTGTAGTTTTAGGTGTCATTGTCCTTCTCTTCCATTGATTACCATGTATAATTGTAACATACCAATTTGTTACCAGTCCAGTTTTTTATCATGGCATAGAGTAGCCTATTTGCTGATTTAAGCAGGGAATCAGTTACTATGTTACTTTTTCTGTTATTGTTGACATCATTTAGTGCTCTGTTTAGATTGGCTCTTAGTGAGAGGCAGCTCTGTACTGAGAATTGTTCGCCTTTTGTTGATACCACTTCTGTGTCCTATTTGTAACAGTTTGTGCTGGTGTATGAGTTACAGCTGGTTTGCATGTGGAACCGGTTTAGCTTGGGGTTTACTTTGTCATGACACCCCCACTACTACATTCCCTACTTCTCTTTTTTTATTGTGTTGTAATACTGTAATACTTTATGCTTTATGCAGAATTTAAGTTAAGTTTGGTGGCACATATGTACACACACACACACACACACACACACACACACACACACACACACGCACACATATATATTGTCATTATTTTGACTTAACTACGCCATTTATATTTTATATTAATTTTCTTTATTTTTATTTATCTGTTGTTTTTTGTTGTGCTTGCTAAACAGTGGTGAATAGAAACCAAGATGGCATTGGCAGCCAATTACTTTTCTCTCTGTGCTTAAGGGGGTTTAATATGCTGCCAACAGAGTATTTTCTAATTAGATAATAGAAGAGTTGAATGAATGAGTATTGTTTGACTTCATTAGGGATATGAAGTTGTAACTGATTGAGAGTCTCTATATAATCCTGAAGTATGTGTGTTACTTTACTGACATGGGATTTAAAAGAGTAGGACAATCAGTTTGGAGACCTATACATTTGAAAAGGTGTGCATTTTCCAGTGTTGCCAGTGAGGGAGGAACCTGATAGTTTGCAGGAATGGCTGGAACACTTTTTTGGTGCTACCAAACAACATAAAAGTAATTTTTTAGAAGTGAATGATAAGTAAGACTAAGGTGAGCCGGCTATGTATGAGTACTATGTTAGTAGAGAATTACTGATAATTAAAATGGGATTAGTGCTGAAAGAGCAAACCACAAGTCTTTTAGCATATGGCATAGTAGGAAATCTGAAGAGGTTACAATGTCTGCAGTATTGTTTGTCCTACCCTTCCCTGCTCAATAAACGCGCAGTGTTTGCTATACAACCAGAGTATCTATTTAGCAGGTAGGTATATAAAGAGTGCATTTTAAATAATTGTATCTGATCCTTGGTCGATTACTGTGAATACATTTATAAATACATATATACATCTTGTAAAAATGTGATTACTGTCTTATTTATGTCTCTTTATCTGAAACATCCATTAAGACAATACTTTATTTATTATAAGATAACTTTTTTCCTCATATTTTTCATTAACAAAGTATAAATCAAATATTCCATTCAAACTGTTCACCACAATCTGTCACTCTGTTTCAGCTGACCAGACCAGCCATTATTATTATACCACCTGAGCTGTCCTACTTTGTTGCAAGTTGTCAGCTAGTCAGGACCCTTGTCCTTGTCTGGCTATACAATTACAAGCCCATACTCTACCAATTAAACAGCTTCACCAGTTATCCCCAGTGTCTAAAAGCTTGTTCTAAGCCAACTGTTCCCTTGGGTTTTGGGGGTGCTGAAGTATAAGACTGCAGCAAATCTTCTCATGGGTGCTGAATAGCATAGCTAATTCAGTACATTTTGTGGAGGTATCCACCTGCCTATTAATCCAGTGAAAGCATTCAATCTATCACAGCAACTTGGAGGTGAGTGCTCCTCACAGTTTCATATACTTTTACTTTTTCATCCATCATAACTTCCTCTCATGTTTCAAAAAGCATCTTTAAAGCAATATGTTTCTAGGAGACATCAGTCCCCTGCCAGGTCTACATTTGTACCTGTGCCCTTCCCATCAACCTTTCCACCCACTAGGCTGCAATCTCACAGAACTGCCAACTACCTCCCTAAATCCCACCCCCAGTTTTTGAACCCTTATTCATTCTTTCCTACACAGACCCATTCCTTTTTTTGGAAGTCCCTGAGATCAAACTAATCCAGGCCTAACTTTTGCAGCTTAGCTGTTGTTAATTTCATGAAACTAGAAATGGATATTACAATTCCCAATGATGCAAGAACATATAACCAAATATTTCCACTTCTCTAGACATTGTCTTATTGATATACTTAATCCTTTACAACTGAAAGTCGCCCTCCATATTAGTCTTGGGATGAATCTGGACCAAATTATTGTTCACAATTGGAAGCAAACTCTTTAAATAACAAATTTTGTTTTACATTCCTTGAGCCAAAATTCTTTGGTCACTTGGCCTATGTCATTGTGACAATGTCTTACCAACAACACTGCCTTTGGACCTAAAACAGTTGAAGCAATTACACATGAAGTAACATTCACATACTTCTAACTATTTTGTTATAATACACTTTTAGTTATATTACAGTTACATTACTGCAATAACTATAGCTTTCTAGCATGCATTCTGTCCTTTCTTCCCTTTACTGTACATATAATTTTATCAAATGTAAGTTATGTTAGCCTTGGACAACCATCTCCTTCCCTTCCTCTAATCTTTATAAATTCCACTGAGCAACCATCCCTCTCCAAATCTGATGGGTTGCCTATTGTCATTGAATGGGCTGAAAACCTGGCAGGGTGAATAGCCATTTGTCTCAAGGCTTTATGAAGCTTTCATTCTTAATCTTTTTTCTGGTGAAGAATACCATGCCCAAAGGTTGCACTCAGCCCTGCAGGATTCAGAATAATTAGCCGACGAACTGGGCAATGTAGAGGGAAAGTGGCTGTAGTGAGGAGTGTATGGTGCCTTGTCTGGTCAGTCTTTGACGCACTAAGTACCATTTATTCTGGGCAATTATGAAACCACCACATTGCAAAAATTTAATAGTTCCATGGGAATGCCCTTCTAACATTCCACTGATACTGACAATTCTGCCAAGACCATATCAGACTAATATGTGTGACTAATGGCATGAAACTCTTCCAACAGTTGTGGCAACAATTCCTTTGGTTTTGGATCAGTTCACCAGGTGAGAATAATTCTAGCCTACCCTTTAAGCATTCCTTTAATCATGCACTGCTTTGTATAATCCACCATAATTGGAATAAAGATTCAAAGAAACTTTATTGTCATTTAGGACCACACAGGTGGAGCCTAAATGAAATTACAAATGTCAGCTCACAAGAGAAATGCAGTGCAAATAATATAGATACAGCGGTATCAGAAAATAACATAGGAAAGAAAATAACAACACATATGACATGCAAGAGGTAGTTCACATTGCATAAACACACTCAATACCCATTATCCAATGATAAATAAATAAAAAATAAATATCCGCCACCAAACCCCTTCACCATTAAGATAGAGAATAAATAGAGACTAGTGAATAGCAGCTATTTAGTTACTGTATTGCACTTGTTAACCTTAGACGTAACTCAGTATAGCCATCATAATTCCATTATAGTAATACTGGGGGTAATTGCTCAGAGCAGCAGGATTAAATAAAAAAAGGCTACAATGTATCAGGTATTATAGTCAGTTCCCAAGTTAGTAACCCTCACAATTGTAGGATACAAGCTGTTCTTGAATCTGGTAGTCCTACAGCAGAAGCTGTGGTACCTCCTTCCAAACGCAAGTTATGAGAACCAGTTGTGGGCTGGATGGGTCGAATCAGCTAGTATTTTGTATGTTCTCTTTCTTGCTCTTGTAAAGAAAAGCTCCAGAATAGAAGGGAGGTTTGTGCCCAAGATTTTCTCAGCCACCCTCACCACCCTCTGTAGTTTATTTTTCTCAGCAGCTGTGCAGTTGGTGAACCATGCTATAAAGTTACTAGTGAAGTGAGGATGCTCTCGATAGCTCCCCTGTAAAAAGTGGTAGGAGCAGACAGTGGGAGCCTGGCCTTTTTGAGCTTTCTCAGGAGGTGAAGCCACTGCTGAGCTTTCTTGACAATATGGTTGGAATTAACAGTCCAGGAGAGGTCATCTATCATCCCCACCACTAATTAGTCCCTCAACTGTGGCATCATCAACAAATTTTATAATATGGTTTGAGGTATGTTTTGTGGTACAGTCATGGATGAGAATGGTGAAGAGCAAGTGGCTGAGCACACAACCTTGGGGAACACCAGTATTTAGGACTGTACATTGAGAGGTGTCCTTTCCAGCGCATGTCCTTTGGGGTCTACCAATCAGAAAGTCAAGAGTCCAGTTACATAGATGCTTGTTTATCCTGAGTTTCATGAGCTTATCCACCAGTTGCATCAGTATCACAGTGTTGAATGCAGAACTGAAGTTGATGTACAGCAGCCTTACGTAGCTGTTCCTCCCATCCAGGTGTTTTAGTGCAAGGTGTAGTATGACTGATATCACATCTGCAGTCAATCTATTTGCCTGGTATGAAAACTGGAGAAGATCGAAGGACTTAGGCAGACTCGCAGATAGATGTTTCTTCACAATCATATCAAAGCACTTCATGGAATTTGAGGTTAAGGTGACTGGTCTGAAATCATTGATGCAGGTAGGGCTGGGTTTCTTTGGAAGTGGGACAATACTTGTTTCCTTGAAATGTGATAGAACTTTCTCCATAGCAAAGGATGAGATGAAGATGTCTGTCAGTACCAGACATAACTGATCAGCACACTGGGAAGAAATATCCAGGGAATTGTTATGGCTAGGCTTGTATAGGCCCTAGGGCCGATAGCCTAGTACCAACCTATGAACCTATGAACCTTGCCAGGTATGTTATATGGTCCTGCAGCCTTCCTAGGTTTCACCTTCTTTAGCTGAAGTCTCACCTCTTCAGAGTTTAAGGTGAGCACTGTCTTCTCTATGTCAGTGTTTGTTTTGGAACGTACAGTGATGCTCCTCTACTCAAATCTGCCAAAGAAGAAGTTCAGTTCATTCGGGAATTCCATTCTATCATCACATTGGGGTGTTTTGGTCTTATAGTCCGTGAGCTGCTGTACCCCTGCTGCCATAGGCTTCTTGTGTCCCTCATGTCTTGGAAGTGGATCTGAATTTTCCTCCTATACTCCCTCTTTGCCTCTCTGATGCCCTTTTTCAGATTTAACCTGGCCACCTTCAACCTTTCTTTGTCATTTGCCTTGAAAAGTAATATTTCGTATAAACATCTTTAATAAGATAGAAAACTCACTCATCAGTTGTTAATTTATCTTCACCGACTCTGACCATCGATATGGAAAGACTTTTAGATAAAGGCCTACAGTTCATTGTAAGTGGCAATGATACTGTGGTGGAAGCCTTGAGTGACTTAAAGATGTTTATACGAAATATTAGTTTGAAAATGTTTTTTAAAGACATGGATAGAGGTAAGCAAGTGCAGTTAAAGAAAAAGAGTGTATTTATACCTAACAATTTCCCTATATTAAATGCCTTTAGTTCTGTTTGTGAAGAAGAGATAAGGCAATTATATGATGATGTACTTAGACATAAAATAAAAATATATACACATAATATAACCTATAATGAAAATGAGGCTTATAAATCGCAGCTTGCTAACAAAGATATCATAATCAAGCAAGCCGATAAGGGTGGTGCCACTGTAATCTTTGATAGAATGAAATATTTGGAATCCATGTATAATTTTTTAGATGATGAACAAACATTTAAGGAAATAACTATGGTTGATGTTAAAAAAACTGTTAGTGATGTGAATATGTTCATATATGATTTACAAGTACAAGGTGATATTGATTTAGATACATTTAATTATTTTACAGTTTCAACACCAGTTATTCCAGTCCTTTATGGTATCCCTAAATTACATAAGTCACTTACATCACCAGCGATGAGACCCATTGTATCAGGACGAGGCTGGGTAACGGAACCCTTGTCCATTTATATTCAAGAAAAACTTAGCAAAGTATTTGTTTACTTGCCCTAGTTATATAAAGGATACCGGTGATTTTTTGATAAAATTATATCAGTGGAACATTAATAACAACGAGTCTGAATATTTAATGGTGACCATGGATATATCATCCTTATTCACGGTCATACCTAATAATTATGGAATTGATGCTGTATGCAGTTTTTTATGCGAAAATACTGGTAATAAAGGCAGGGAAATTGAAATACTATGTAGCATATTAGAAATAATTTTGGAAAAGAATATTTTTATATTCAACAAACAATACTATTTACAAACCTCTGGCGTAGCCATGGGTACTCCCATGGCTAATACATATGCTAATATAGTATTAAGTCAATGGGAGAAAACGTATGTATATGGTGATAAAAAGTTGTATAGAAATAATGTCTTATTTTATCATCGTTTTTGTAGATGATTGTTTTCTCCTATGGAAAGGAACATACGATCAGTTAATGGATTTTATTACCTATTTAAATAATACAACTGACTTCTTAAAGTTCACTATGTGTTCATCTAATGTTGAAATGACATTTTTGGAATGATGATAATACACTAGAAACATCGGTGTTTCAAAAGAAAATACAGGCCAACAGATATACGCATGCTAATAGTATGCATGCAAGCCACGTCTTTCGTGGGCTAGTGAAGAGCCAACTGTTACATATCAGCAGGCTTAACACTGATTTCAATAAGTGTAAACAGCAGATGGAACTCGCTTGCAATGATTTTTACAATAGAGGTTATAGGAAAATACAGGTTGAAGAAATAAAGGAAGATATATTAAATAAAAGGGGTGATTATGCGAGGCCATTTTTCAGTGATGAGGCTTACCAAGAAAATCAACATGATATGCCACATAATGTTGTAAGATATGTTTTGACATACAATAACTTAACGAGGTACGTTAAACAGATAATTGGAAAAAAATTGGCGTATACGTATGGCTCAACCTGAATTAAATAAACTTTCGGGAATTACCCCAAGGTTCTCACATAGGAATATGTTGAATTTAAAGAGAAGGTTATGCTATAAGGATTTTGCAATGAATCTAGTACCATCAGCTATAGCAACTAAAATGGGTACAATTCCTTGTTTTTCATGTAGCTGTTGTAATGACATTTATAGTGAGAAAATGTCTATACACCCACAAAGTAAAATTAAATTTGATATACGATGCCAAGCAACATGTAAAACTGTCTTTGTTGTATATTTAGCTACGTGCACACAATGGCCAGGGCTTTACTTGGCAAATGCTCACGATCCTTAAAAGATAGGATCATAGAACATAAATCAGAAATGAGAAGACATGTTCTCACAAATGCTTTAGCTTTACATAGGTGTGATTGGAACGAAAAACATACTATTAAATTTAAAGTTCTACAGGTAATAGAGAGAAGTCTAAGATTAGGCGATATAATTAATAAATTAGATATCGCTGAATATAAATGGATAGTCAGGCTAAATGCAGACAAAAAACCTGCGCTGAATAATATGGTCACTATTAAGCCAATGCTGGAATTTAAGCAAAAACAGTATCATTAAGCATATTTCATTTATTTACACTGTTCTATACATAAAGTTTTAGTAATAAATTAGTGTTCAGTTGTTTTATATGTAGTATAAACATATTTTATAGGCCTTTTTGAAAATATATTTTTTTAATAAGAGTCTTAAAATAGAGTTCTACAGCTTTAATACTATGATTGGACTTTTTATGTATTGTTTTTTATAGGTTGGCTGTGTCATGTGGTATTTTTCCATTTGTTATATAATGTGCTCATTTTTAATTAGAAATGTATTAATCAACACTGAGGAAGGGATACTCCTGAAAGCTTTGTTTTTTTGGTTAAAAATAAAGTGAGTTTTCTATCTTATTTCGTTTTTGGATGTTATACTGGCTCTGAATAGAGAAGTTTAAAACCGTGGTTGGAATATATATGTTTATCAATTTTATAATGATACCAAGAAGAGTGATGTAGGGATATTGACATTTGTAGACAGCAACATATCTAGGCCGATATGGTAATAAGATATTGATAGACTACCTCCGTAAAACATTTGGTTTGAAAAAAAAATCTTACCAATGATATAAATACCTTGTGTTGCTGTAACATTGGGACTAAAAAGAAGATGCATTTCTGTACAGAAGCGAATACTGTAGTATAAAAAATGTCATTTAATTTTGTTTTCTAATTAAAATTCAAGATGCACTTTTCCTTTGCCTTTGGAAATGAGAGCACAGACTATGAGTTTTATTATAGGTAATTATTCCAGCAGCATGCCTTGAAAATGTTCTAGGACTATAGTCAACTTTTTGGAGATATAGCCATTTATGTACAGGAAGTAAAAATGGCCAAACAGAAAGCAGTTAGTATTTGGAGGTTTAAAGATAATTGATTCCACGTCATATTCTTGTGATAATGGCATTGATACCCTTTACTATGCTCAGACAAATAAATACCAATGCAGATCTCTTGAGTTTTACTGATCACTCTGGACTTCATACTATCTAACAAGTCTGCATCTTAGAACAGACATCATGAATGCAAAGAATGGCAATATGAAAAATCTTTGCTATATAGATACTTTTTGGGCCTCTACTACTGACTTTAGATACGCAGCATCTGACATACTTAATGATGCCCATGATGTTAGAAGCTTACCTTGGATTTGTCCCCTCCACAATGAGTGCGTCACTCCAAATGAGTAACATTCACATTCAAGCAGTGGACAGGGCATGCACAGGTGCAATAATTGTCCAGCTGAGGTTTTTTTTGTGTCCCTACTCACCCCCGGTATACTTGTATGCTATACATCACATGGTGGTTGCACAGGGGTGCAATGGGGAGCAACCTCCTCATATAATGATATGCCCTGTATTATGCCCAGCCATCTAGCAACTTAATTGATGGCTGTTATCACAGCTATGGCGTTACCACCAGATTTGTGTCCTGGGTGTGCCCTTGAACATGTTCACACATTCTGCTCCCTCCTCCCTCTAAAAAGGAGCAGCCTTGTACCTCATCATTCCTCTTCCCGCATCATTGGCTCCTCCAACACCTGGGGTGATAATCTAACTAGGTTGCCTGTGTTTCAGTCAGAGCTTCTTCCCTATGTGCCATAAAACATCTTTAAGAAACCAGCAAAATCAAGAGGTAAGATCTCATAAAAATGGAAGAATTCCGTACCTGTTTATTTGTAAAAAAAAAAAAAATATATATATATATATATATATCTATGGGTCTACTTGAAAACACTGACACGCCAAAACACCGACAACAAGACACCACAAAACTGACAGTTCAAATGCACGAAACTTCACATACCCGACAAACCACAATACCGACAATCAACAAAACAAAACAAATACCTTTTCCGAAAAACACACGCACAACACAAGCACACCAAAAACCTTACAAACCTACACTAAACCTTACATACACAACTATATATGCACTAAACTTAACCCAAACCCTAACCCTAAAGTCTGTCACTATCACACACTTACCTTACCCACACCCTAACGCTAACTCACTTAACCTGCCCCTAACCCTAAAGTTTGTCACTATTGCACACTTACCTTAACTTGTCGGTGTTCTCAGCATCAGGCTTTTAAACTGTCGGTCATCTCAGTTGTCGATCTTCCAGTGTCAGTGTTCTCGTCGTCCATGTTTTGGCATGTCAGTGTTTTCAGGTAGACCTATATATATATATATATATATATATATATATATATATATATATATATATATATATATTAACTAAGATATTAGAGTTAACTGTTACATTAAGAATTAGAATTTTAAGGCAAATATTAGGCATTTATTACATTTATTCATTGTTCGAATGCACCTACAGTACAGCTAGGAGGTCGACTTTGGTCGCCCGTGGCAGCAAAAGAGTTAACTATATGATATATTTTATATACGGCCCCAAGACAATTTCTGTTCACTCAGTGTGGCCCTGGCAAGCCAAAAGGTGGGACACCCCTGTTTTAAAGGCTCCTTTAATATTGCTGTAAGCTTTATCTAAGATATTCTCCTCTCTGGTGGGGAAATCCACATACTTATAAAAATGGGGTAGCACTTCCTTAAGGTCAGCTCTGTTAAAATCACCTGCGATCACATGTGCAAATTCTGTGTTTCTGCTTTGTAGCTCACAGATAATATTATGGAGTTTATTTTGAGCTTCAGTGGTGTTAGCACTGGGGGGGGGGGGTGTACACTGGTGTGACATATATCCCACTGATTTTCCATGGTACATAGAAAGGTCTGCATTTTAATATCAATATTTTCACATCTTTGGAGCAGTATGATTGAACCAGCTTACAGTCTTTCCACCATCTGTTATTAACATAGATGCATACACCACCACCTTTAGCTTTACCACTCAGTACTTTACATTTATCTGCTCTAAAGATAGTTAGCCCATCTAGGTTCACAGCATTGTCACTAATGTTAGTATGCAGTCAAGTTTCATAGAAAATGAACAAACAAGTGTCCCTCACCTTATTTTTTGTGAGCTCCATTCTCAGATAGTCGATCTTATTATCCAGCGTGCAGACATTTGCAAGTAATACTGAAGGTAATGCAGGCTTGTGGGTGTTTCTCTTCAGTTTAACAGCAGCTCTGGCTCTGCAGCCTCTCCTTCTTGTTCTTTCACATTTTTTTTCTTTTGGAACTGCTCTGGGGTATTCCAGAACCCTCCCTGTGAAGTTTCAGAGCTCTGATGGCATTCCTGTTTAAAATGCAGAGATCCAGGATTTCTGCAAGTTAAGTAGGCCCCGTGTGCTCCTCAGATAACAGAGACTCAAGCCAGCAGCTCTTTCTAGTAATCCATTTAATTTCCAGTAATTTCCTTCTGGTATAAGTAATTGTATTCACATAAAAATGTCTGGAAAGTGATTTTTTTTGTTTTGTTTTTTTTTGTGCAAAAGAAGCAGTAATAAGTATTTCTCCCTGACAAGCTAACAAAGCTGCTGCCTCTTTTCAAATACAAGCTGAGCACTGTTAAGTATACATTAATGGTCCTGATGTCATCTTTCACACACCATATTTCCTAAGTAGCACAACAACAATCCTAGGCAGGATGACTTGTACATATGGGAAATTGTAATTGCAAAGTTAAACTGTTTACAAAACCCCACAGTATGATTTCAACACACCAGGAGCCCTGAACTCCTTTATTAACAATTTCTAATCCTTTTCTAGAATAAGAGTTTACTGCTGCTTCACTTCCAGATAAGAAACTCTGAATCCTCTAAGCAGTGAGTAGATACGCTATCAGCATGAAACCGCTGACACTACCAGAGAACAAAGAAATATCTCCACAGCGCATAAAGAAGCATCACTATATTCATGTCTACCTTCTATGTATACTCAACATATCTATGAATCAAAAAGGGGAAATACAATCTGAAAAATGGCAAAAAAGGTAATACATCTCGTACAGATTACCTGATTCCAAAGGAAAGGTCCCTAACCACGGAAAAGTTTGGATGCACTACAATTTAAAAAGGATATCTACAAAACCTGAACCATTAATCGAACCAAACACACTTTTATACTCCCATGTACTAACTGCAGTACCACTCTGTCCCTCAGCATACATGCAACCAGTAATCAAGATCCAAATTAGCCATCACTCAAGTTCATCTAAGATTTTCAAATGCCTTTAAATAATGCTTGTACACTCGAACCATGTTTGGTGGCATAACTGGTCAACTGGTTGGACTATCCGGAAGCAGTAATTGCAGAATATGCATATATATGGTGAGTGGGATTTGGTACTAATGCCAAAACTATTGTTTTTAACAAAAATTTCATCACTGGAGATTAGTATGTGCATGAGTATGTGTGTGCTTGTGAGGGTTTGTGGATTTGTGGGCTAGGATTAATGTAAGGACTAGGAAAAGGGGATAGATGTGCTTGAAATGCGTGTGTGTGTGTGTGTGTGTGTGTGTGTGTGTGTGTGTGTGCGCGTGCGTGCGTGCGTGTGTGTGTGTGTGTGTGTGTGTGTGTGTGTGTGTGTGTGTATGTGTCTGTGTATATGCACACGTGTCTGCCTTCTGTGTCTGTTTTCTGTAATGGTATTGTTAAGGAAAGGGTGTTTAGTATCTTAATGTGTAAGGCTATGGATGGGCAGAGGTAGAGATAGGGGTAAGGTAGTGCAGGGGAGCTGAGAGGTTAAGAGGTGAGTAATTAAATGGTGCAAGGTCTCTAATGAAGCAGCGCTAGTGAGAAATATAGGGATTTTGTTTTTGTTTGATTGGGAGAAACAACTTTGATGGTTTGCGATTTAAAGCTAAAGAGTTGGAACATTGATTGGGGGAATAACATAAGCCAAACTCCAAAACTTGGAATGTTGAAAATTGACAATTGCACAAACATATTGAATCCAGAAACTGCCTGCTGTGCCAAACTCATAATCAAGTGCTAACTTGGGTCCTGAAGGGAGGAGGCGATTCAGGCATTCAGTATTGTCATTTTTCAGCATGCCAAGAGTTACTGTTTGGATTTCAGTATGCCTAAATTGATGTTCCAATCCTCAAGCTTCTAATTGTACACAAATTTGTTATCTACACCTGCAAAGAGAGTAGAGAAATCTGTTGCTTATCTGAGTGCCAGCTAAATGAAAATTACCTCACCGGGGTGGGAACATTTTGCTTATTTTGATAGAGAGAGTTTAATGCCTTCCGAAGTTGTTTAGGGTTACACAGACAGACAAATGTCGCACACAAGAGTGGCTTACTGACTTAACACACACACTAAGTGTATGGAGAGAATCTGTTTCCTCATAACCTGAAAAGGATAAAGCATTTAATGGAAATGAGTAAACTAATTAATAACTGCTGTGAAGTTTAAGTGTAATGTGCACCTGTTTTTGTGCGTCTAAAGAAAATTAGATTTGAATTGATTGATTACTTTATTTATTCATTTATTTATTTATTTTATTTGACATTTGTTTACTAGGGTGGTCCGACTGGGTCTACAGAATCTATTTTCAGCAGAGGCCCGGGGAGAAAAACTCCACATACAGTACAATGCAAATACAGTATAATCCAATACAATAAACATTACATTAGAAATACTATACAAAAAATAAGTTGAAAGAACAAACTGCTACAAGATGTTGCAATATATTACTACACATCTAGATAATTCTATACAGTTAAAACATTGCAGACAGTAATAGTCACTCTTACCATACATGATGTAGACAGTGTCCAAAAAGTAGTACGTAGGTAGTGCAATGTGTGACATTGACTGTAATAGTCATGCAAAATAGGATGTTAGTTTCAGTTAGGAAAATAGCAGCCAGAAAGTTAGTGATGCAGATAGACAGATAGTGAGAGAGAGTTAAGAAGAATAGAAGCAATAAAGCCTGAACAGTAGCTTAAGGATATGGTATAGAAGCAGAGAAGGAGTTAGAAGAGCCTTAGGATCTTGCAATCTGTGAGGGATTGAAATGTGACAGAAGAGAAAGACCTGAGCATTAGGCAGGCTTTATGCAGGAGCAGAGCCATGTATTTCTGAGATGATATTTTAAAGAGGCTTTGAAATGGGTTAGGCCAGGCATAGACCTGGTAGCTAGAGGCAGTGAATTCCAAAATATAGAGACAGAGTATGAACACAGAGAGTGACCAGGTTTTCTTGGGATTTTCAGTAAACTAAGAGATTTTTGTCTTCTGATTTTAGGGATTGATTTGGTGTGTAAGGTGTGACTAGATTTGCTAGTGCAGGACAGGCAGTAGGCTTGAAAATAAGGTTGTGCAAGGTGGAGAGGTGAGTAAAGGCAATTTGGTTGGGGAGTTCAAGCCAGTTTAATTCTAGGAGTGGGACTGGTTTACAGTGGTGCATGTGATATTTAGAGTTTGTGACAAACTTTGAAACTTTGTTGTTGTTATTCCAACTTGCTTAGGGTAGAATGTTGTAAGTTGGTTAAGATAAGGGCACCGTAAAGAAGGGAGGAAAGTAAAAATGTTTTTGCAAGGGAAGTTTTGGTTGCTGCAGTAAAGAAATGTTTGTTTCTATATAACAGTCCCAGTTTTTGATGAGTTTTCTTTATATTTTGCTGTACATGGAGGTCAAATGAAAATTTATTGTCAATGATAATACCTAGAAGTTTGATTTCCTGCACTATTTCTATGACAGTGTTGTCAGATGCAAGGATGTTGAAATGATCAGTAACAGGGGAGGTGTTTTTGGGATGAAAGAGTACTAGTTTTGTCTTCTTTGGATTAAGAAAGAGTTGGGCATTTCTTAGCCAGGATTCGACTGCTGTAAAGGACTGTTGAGTTTTTGAAAGTAGTTCTTGTAGTGATTAAGCAGTGCAGATTATGGTGGAATCATCAACGTACTGAATGAGGGTCCCAGGGTGAAAGGCAGTGTGAAGGTTGTTTGTGAAAATGTTGAAGAGTAGGGTTCCTAGGATGGAGCCTTGGAGGACTCCAGTAGGGTTGTGGAGGAAGGGTGAGAGTTCATTGGACCATTTCACTGCTTGTTTATGATCCTTGAGGTAGCTCTGAAAACATTTTACTGCGTTATGTGAGAACCCTAGGTTAGACAGTGTGTTCAAAAGTAAGGGGTGAGACACTGTGTTAAAGGCCTTGGAGAGATCAAGGAATACTGGGGCTATATAGCATCCTGCATCTCTGGCCTTGTTCATGGTGCCTGTAAAACATAATAGGGCTGTAGCTGTGCTGTGGCTAGGTCGGAAGCCATGTTGGGTTTTGGTTAAAAGGTTGTTTTGCAATAGATATTGCATTACCTGCTTATGGATACCTCTCTCGAGAATTTTGGATATGGGTGACAAGATGGATATTTATTTATTTAAAATAAAATTTATTTATTTATTTATTTGTTTTTGTTAACCAGGTTAGTCCACTGGGCTGGTGGCCCATTTTCAGTGGAGACCGGAGGAGAAAAGCTCCACAACAAAAATAACAATAATAATAACAATAACAAATAACAATAATAAAGTTTATATTACAAGTAATACGAAATACGTAACTACATGCATTCATGCCATACATGAACAGGGGTACCTAGCCAACATACATTCATGTGGTAGTGGAAAAATTAATAGAACAAAAAATTCCATAAATACAACAGCAGAAAGTAAAAGAGGTGTAGACTGTAGATAAACGTATATTTACAAATAGAGTATCAGAAAAAAAAGCTTTTAAGCATATTTACTGAGTAAACCGAGCTGGCAGAGAGGAGGAAAAATAAATAATATATGGAAGGGCTGAAATACAGTGGTCAGGAGGAAAAAGGTAAGGGAAGTCAAGAGTGAAAGAAAGCTGGGTAAAAGAAGAGTGGGGGGAGTATAGTAGGTAAAGAAGAGAAAGATGAGATTTAAGTAAAGTATTGCTCAGCTGCAGAGCTGATGGACTACAGAAATAGTATATAGGAGGGTAATATTAAAGTAAGGAGAGGAAAAATGTTATGGTATACCAACTGGGCGAGTGTGTATTAGGAAGGTGGTGACAGGTACAAGAGGAAGAAGAAATATTTAATTCTTAAATATTTCTGAACTTTCCTCATTTAGAAATGAGAGATACTAGTACATATTGTCTCACTGTCCTAAGTAATATAAATTCACTGATGATGAAGAGTCTGCAACTTTTAATTCCCCTACCCATATATTTTCTGACATTTGATCACTAGGTTAGGATAACACTTGAGGTTTGAAGGTGAAAATAGTTGCTAATAACACTTCACATGTAAAACAAAAATAACAAAGCAAGAAAAAGTGAGGTATCCAACAATGGGACAACATGAAAGGATCAATATTAAATGCATGAGAAGAGTAGGGGAGAAAACAGATCTGTGTTTTATCATGATGAATGATCTACGATTTTTAGGGGTGTATATTAGAACATCGAATATTTAACAGTTCGAATCACTAAAGGTCAACCTTTAATGATCAAACTGTGAAAACATCAAATGTTCAGAAAAAAAAAAAAACTAAACGGTGTAGGCAGAGGGCAAGCCCCCCTGCACCCCCCACACCCCTGCTACTTAAATATACCAACTCTGAGACCACACTACATTGAAGTAAATGGAAATCTCCCCTTACAGAGATTTCCGTTTACTTGTTCGATGTTCTGCAGTTTCGCTATTCTCGTGTCGACAATGCCAGATTCAACATTGTCGGCTTTCGAAAATTTAATATAGACCCAATTTTCAGGAAGATAGGAAAGCTTCATGTCTGTCTTGTGTGTCATGTATGTCTGCACCTGCTACCTAACAAACTTTACTTACCTGAACCTCTCATCCTAAGTGACTTCCACAACATTCCTCTCTCTTCAAATAATAATAATTTCAATTTAAATAATGCTCAATTTAACTTGATTTTCTTTACACTGTTTTACTGTTTGAACTTGCTTATTTTTGTATAGCTTGAATTTACTTACTTTTGTCTGTTGTATCATGTTTTTGCCAAACTGTAATGACTCTTGTAAATATCATGACTACCTGTTGTAACTATTTTGTATTGCAATTGCTTTGTTTTATACACTGGAGCTTTTCTCCCTGGGCCTCCACTGAAAATGGGCTCTTTTCAGCACAGTGGACTTTTCCGGTAAACAAATGTCAATAAATAAATAAATAAATAAAATAATGGGCACCTGTCCCACCAAAAAAATTATCCCTCATACATAGCTTTCCATTTTGCCTCTGTGTCATCTTGACAAACTGGATTTAGTCCAGTTGGCTATACAATATTATTCTGGTGCTGTCACCTATCCTTGGTTATTGCAAAGTCATGAAAGCTTGTGTAAAAATTCTACTTTTATGTCTTTTATGTTGTGAAGAAGTGGATAGCTATGGTTCTTTCCCACTGCCATCATCCCGTAAATTCCTGTATTCTTTCTCGTGTGTCCTACCTTCTGCTTGCTCCCCCATTTTCACCACTGTCCTTTCAACCCCTTTTTCATACATTAAATCTGGCTTAAACAGAACATGCTGAAGAGACATATATGTGCCCCACAGGCTGCCCCTTCTACAGAACAGGCTTCCAATCCATGAGAAGCTGAGTTCGTCTATTACCCAATTTAAGTGCAACCTAGACCAGTGGATGCGTAATAGGAAATTAACACCTGTCTTGGAACCCATGTCCCTTATGGACAGAGGAAGCTTATAAGTGCCTGTCAATGTCATATTCAAATATAGGACATCATTATTCTTTCAGGAAAACTTGGCTAGTCTTAGAAAGGTTCCCCTCCTGGGTCATTAGCCTAGTAACAATCTATGAATCTATAGTAATTAAAAGTAAAGGCAGGGTAAAGGCACTACTTTGAATCAGTTACTCTAATAGTTCTTAGGCTGTTGGATATAATGAATAACCCCCAAAAACCATCTCTACTAAGAGAATTGTACACTCAGGTTTTTACCAAGTATGTTTCCTCTATTATGTGGGGAAGACCAAACGTGTCCTGAAGAACAGAATATATGAACTCATGTACGAGGTTAATAAAAAGGTAGAAACTAATGCCCTGCATAGGTATGCTGCTTTGTGTCCCCAAAATAAATCTTTATTTTGCGTCTTGGAACAGGTTGACATTAACCCAAGAGAAGGTGACCTTACTTGAATATGGTGAACTAATGTGTCAGTTACGATTAAATTCATGCACTCCACCAGGTCTAAATGACCATATATCATTGGTTCCAGTCCTTAAAAATGAGAGCAACAAGGTTATAAGTCCATCCGTGTTAGGTGGAGTGATTCGAGTGTGCTAGGTTCATATCAAGCTAAAATATTCAGTAAAACTTTTAAGGATTTTTTTTTTATACTTTTTATTGTTATAATGTTTTGACTTTTAAAACAAGGTTTCAAACATATGATTTTGTTTTTTTCTAGTATTTTGTTTATTTATTTATACTGTGTTCTATCTGAATAGGCAATGACGGTTTCTATGGGTCATCATGTGGAAATTTTGTACTTTTTTTAATTCTTTAAGTGTGTTGTGAGCCCCAGGAAGGGATGTAATGTTCTATTCCTGGTTGTGATTATATATATGGTTTTAAAACAAAAGTCATTCATTCTGATGCAGTCTTTTTAAAGACAAAAGCATTACATAAATATTGGATATTTTACAAATTCTGTTTGGAGGAGTGTTTTTTTTCAGTGTGCCATTGCTGGAGGTATTTTTTGGGTTGTTTGTACATTTGCACCTCTAGTTGCCAATTTGTTTTGTTAGATGTAATGAACTTGAAGTTTCTATGTGGTGTGAAGGGATAATTCCCCTGTGTGTACACTGATATTTTTGCATAGTGTCAAGAGATTGATTACAGCTGTATGTCAAATTATTATTTCAAGTCATTTTATATTCTAGTAGAAATGTTCCAAACAGTGGTAACAACCATGCAGACCACAAAATATATATCGCCAGACAGTCCTTCAAATAAAAACAGAATTTTAATAAGTGCCCTGGTAAGCGGTTTCGCTAGTAGCTTCTTCAAACCATGAATAAAGTGACATGATGCAACTCATTACTCTATTATATCATAGCACAACCAATCAGGGCATTCAATTAATTAAGTCAGCATTCAAAAATATAAAGAAATATCACCCTACTAAGTAAAAAAGAGTAAGAGTACCAAGCTAATACATAAAGTATAAAATCTATCTCATACGCACATAAATTTCATTCTGTCACAGCATGAAAGGTATGCTTACATAATAAAAACTAATATCATAAAATAAACAATCAATAAAGTGCAGTAACACATTATCTAGCCTAAGTATGCATGTCAGCAGCAAGTACAGACGTCAAAACGTTGAATGTGAACATTCCATAACCTATTCAGGCATGCAACAAGAAAAATGAACAACATGAGCATAGCCCCTATTCATTAAAATAGCTGAATTGATGAACTCAAGAAACGTACAGTCTCCTAGATTTGGAGAAACATGGAAATCATTTTCAGCCATTTCCCAGGTCACAAGGGCAACAATAAGGGTTACATGCAAGGATAATTTAGACTAGTCACTATGTGTCATCCTTTGACAGGTGAAAGGAAATCAGAATGCTTAAAGGAAACCCACATGAATGCAGGGAGAATGTGCAAAACTTGTCAGTTTGTTTAAATTTCAATAATATACTTCCCTATTAAAATGCCTACCCAGTCGAGTCCAACTATTTCTAAGCTTTTAAGTTTCTCCTTGCCTTCCTATATTGTATGTGAGTCAGAAACGTTGATACTCTTGCAGTATATTTGAGTCAAACTGTTTCCACTACTGTTTTTCTACTTTCATCCATTGAATCATTTTTCTGTCCACTTCTGCCTCCCACCACTCAGCACAGATACTCACCTCATGCTTCACTTCTCTGAGATTAGTTTACTACTATTTGTGACTGCTGCAAGGATTTCTAGGTCATAGTGTTAAATTGGTAACATTGACTCACAAGTGTTAATGATCCGAAGGTACAGCACATCTCAGTATGTTGTTATTTTTTTCATTTTGTTTTTGTTAATGCTGTGAGTTTGTCTTCATGCTCTCTGAGACTAACTATTCCACATGTATTTCTTGTAGTTGTATCGATTAATAACCAATTATAAATCCCATGTCAGTTAGAGACGTAAAAACAAACGGGTCTATATCACATCGTTGAATCACTATTAAGCGAAAATCTCTTTATCAAACACATGTTCAGCAGATATACTAATCATTGAACTAAGTTTTCAGCGAAAAGTTTCAGAGGGCAAAACAATGGTTGCCTACCATCTGAAATTTGCCCTTTTCCCCACTGTAGTGCGATCTTGGAGTTGGTATATTTAGTTAGGGAAGTGTGAGGGGTGTACCCACACCTGCATAGGTGTTAAGTTGTTTTGTTTTGTTTTTTACGGTTATTAGGACGGACTACAGTCAGTTTTCCCTAGGAAATCTTTTGCTGAAAACTTAGTTTGATGATTAGTTTGTCCATTGCATAGGTATTCGATGAAGAGGCATTCGCTTAATAGTGATTCTACAATGTGATATAGACCCAAAGCAAACATATTACCTATCTACCAGTTGTCAAGCTAAGCCTGTTCTTATCATCTGAGATAGTAACTGGGGTGGTTTGCCCCCATGCAAAAATGTAGAAAAAAAGGTCGATTTTTGTTCTTTTTTGAAATTCGAATTTTCAGAAACTTGATCACATCATCTCAACGATAAGAAATTTTGAGTTTCTGAAAACTCAAGCTTCTGACAGACCCATTTGGATGTACCTAGCATCAGGCAATGTTGTGTGACAAGTAGACATATAGCAGCAGTCTTTTAAAGAAATTACAGACACACATATCCCTTGCAGCAATAACATGATGTCATTACTTCAAATACCCAAATATCTCATAATTGTAGCAACAATTGTGCTGTGGCGCATTCATTCCTTACAATATCGTGTAGCTTCTTCCATCACATAGTCAGGTGTTCAAAACCCACACTGACTCTAAGCATCATGTGTCCTCTCCCACAGTGGAGAGGCCTCCCCCGTTCCTTTTATCTCATACAAATTGCTTGCAACACAATCATATGATGTAATGACTTTATATTAGTGAAGTCTCAAAGTTGTATTAAGACTTCCACTGTGATACATGTAATTCATACACATAACTTTAGTCAGTAGACTTAGATAGCTTGCTGTTCAATTCCAGCAAAGGGTAGCATTATATGAATATACTGACATTACACAAACAGCAGTGCATCAAGTTATTAGTATCCATTTTGTATACTAGACAAGCAAATATAAAAACATGTGCGAAAATACACAAACCAATACTCCCCATGCTGCTTCATACTTTGTTGCAAATATAAAAACATTTTGTAATTTCATGGCAGTGAAACAGTTGTTCTGCAAATGTCATGGTGTGAGTGCTCCTCTGGCACATGTGTTGAGTACTGAGTTGTACAGCATATCTACACAGATATAGTGTGGTTCAGTTCTGGGACAGTGTGCATATACAAAACAACATAAGAACTTCATTGGCCAAGAAACATTAATATTGAGCTGCTCACAGTTGTGTGAACATTAACATAGGTACCGCCTTGTCATCATTTTGACAAATTAATATTGTACAAATTATCATAAAAAGTCCTTTCTTACTTCACACATTCATTTCAGTTATTTTTGACAAGATCTGCTGCTCTCTCCTGCAGCAGACACAATCAATACACAGCTCTGTAGAGTGTGCAGTATAACAGGCAGGGGTTTGAATCTAGTAACATCTGTCTGACAGATAACTGTGTCAGAGAGGAGTGGCTTAGACAAAGAAGGTAGTTATGTCACAGTCAAAGGCCACATTTTTAAGGCCTCACACTCCAAGGTAGGGGATCCATACCATTACAATAGGAAAGTGCTGTAAGCCCTTCAAAGGTGTTCTTCATGACACAAACAGTATGCCTATTCCTGTGGCGTCAGTAATTGATATGCAGCTTTCTGATATCTGCAGTGTGTTCAAGTCTGGCAAAATGCAGATGTTGAGTATATCATTGATTGCTCACAGGCATAACTTATTTTCCAAATAATAATGTTCTTTATTGCATGTCTTCATACAAGAATTTATGTATTACTGTAATTCTTTTCTTCACACTGTAAAATGTTATAAGATGTGAGGGCTTACATAACATTTCTGACTGTATGGCATGATGCAAGATCATCATAAAGTATAACTGGGCCTGTGTTAGGACACTTTCTTTTGTGTTTGTGCTGTTTACATGCTGTTATGGCAGCGTTCGCTGTAACTTTTTGTGAGCATGCCCAGTATGGTCATGTAGTAGATGCACTTCATTTACGAAATTAAGACCTTGAATTAATGAAGTGTCAGCAGATCTGTGTTGTCATTTGTCACTTGTGTATTTTGAGTGTTATTTTATTATTATTTAAGATTACATGAATATACAACAAATGCTTGACTTACATATGATTAAAGTGGTTACAAATGGCAAAAACATGTCCCATTGTGATTTGTAGGTCTAAAGTCTTATTGCTACATGATGAAGTGGAGAATACAGCAGTACTGTCAGTTAGCCTGCATACATTCCCTGGACATACTTGTCATATTCAATAACTGTAGTCTATGCAAATAGACCCTAATGTATCTACGGTCCTTGCCAACTGTTACCTCAACTCAGAATGTTATTAACATTTATATCACATTCACTCCCCTTTGTTACACTGTTGCTTTGTGTTCTACTCACATCCTTTGTTAGCATGTCCATTTTTATTTGTGTGCATACGTCAAGAATTGTGACCAGGATTAATTATTATTACATTAATATAGAAATATTTATGTTAAAAATGTTTCTTTGTGACATAAGCACATATGACTGCATTATTTGAATCCATTTTCTCCATTTACCATCCCCTCTTATTTATTTCTGCACTAATCCATATTGTATTCTGTGTACGTTCTACCCATTTAACTTCTCATACATTCTTTCACTTAACTTGCCCATACTTTGTATAAGCTGCGTGCACGTGCTTGCATTATGGATTTGCCTACAGGCAAGCTGTTGTGTTTACAGTGTGTGCTTGAGCTTCCCTGTACCTTTTCATGGCTGCCAATGCTTATGCTGGCCACAAAAAGGAGCTCATAAACATGTAAATGAAATGAGCAGCATCTATATTCAATAAGCGCTGCTAACACACTTGAATTATGTAGGCTTCTTGCGAAGCACACACAATTATTAATGAATCCCAGGGGATATATATATATATATGACTGACTAATAAACAATGGCTTACTCCTTTTTGTGTGTGCATGTGTATGCTCTCCTTCTCCCACTGCTTAAATGATTAAACTTTATCGTTCCATTTCTCAGGTATTCCAAATGTTCTTATCTTGTTTTTCCTTTATCATTATTTTAAAAATCCATTTTATTTATTTGCCATATATTTTATTTTTAGTTTTTAATATAAATCCAATTTGGTTTTCTTCTTCTTTTATTCTTCCATCAATATCTTTTAGGGCTATTTCCATGTCTTTAACACAGTTGCCTTGTTGATGAACAAAACATTTTCATAGTTCTCAGTTATACCGTTGTCTTGTACGAAATTAATTTTCTCCTGAAAGTGATCAGTTTTAACATTGACTTTTGTAATGTAAGGATAACATACAGTAAATAATGCTGCTGTCAGCTGGTTCTTTGAAGCATGCATTCAAAAATGTATACTTAATCCAGTTACTGAAGAAAGACTTCATATTTTTCAGATTCTTATAAAATTCCTTTCTTTTCTATATCATTTAATCAAATGTATAAAATATTCAAAGTTATTTCAAGTTAGATATATATCTATTAGTCAAATAGAACTTTTCTGTCAAATGTTTCTTTTATTTCAGGAGTACTATATAGAAGCTGCTAGACAGCCATCTTAGAGGAAACGTATTACTATGTAATCGATTCAAATGTCAGCAAACACATAGTTTAATAAAAAAGATCAATAAACAAACGTATCTTCATTTCAGTTTTCAGTAAAGGGCAAGACATGTCATGGCTCATTTCTTTCTAGTATTTTCAGATGGTCAGAAAATCCTTCGTTAGTTTTTAGAATCAAGTCAGTAAAACCACTTAAAATTGCATTACTACACTAAGTAATAATGTAAAATCCAGGTTTAGACTAGAAATTAGCTATCATTATGCTGGTGCATAAAACAGTAATAAATAAAGTATTCAGATTTCAGACACACCAGTGGAAGAGCATGTTGTCTTTTTCTAGGGAAAGAAGTTAGAGTTTCTTGGGGATTATTTTGTAATATCTTGAAAGAATAACAATGGGAAATGTCTATTAGTTGGTCAGTCATTCCTTTACAGATAAAGTGTTTCAAGCAGTTTTTGTAGAAATATTGAAATGTTTATTTTTAGTCATTTATTGATAAGTAAATGGGAGGGCTGGTACCCTTTTTCATCCAGCTCCCAACTGAAATGAAGGCGCTGAAAATGCCAAGTGTGAAAAAGCCAGAAAAAAAAAACAACCCAGAGAAAAGTGAATCTCAAACATTGCCCTTCTCCTTAAAACTTTTTTGCAAGGGGGCAAGCCCCCCACACCTCCCAAACTTATATAAACTAACTCTGAGATCGTCATACCTTGGAGAAAATGGGATATTCTGAGAAATGGCATCTCAGATTTGGCATTTTATTTATTTAACATTTGTTTACTGGGAAAGTCTGAATTGGAACAAGCCGATTTACAGCAGAGGCCTGGGGAGAAATGCTCCAGACACATGTCTTGGTAATGTGGGTGGAAACCAGAGCACCCAGAGGAAACCCACATGAATGCAGGGAGTACATGCAGACTCCACAAAGAAGGCACCCCAGCCGAGAATCAAACCTCTTGCTGTGAGGTGACAATGCTAATCACTGCACCACTGTGTCATATATACAGGTCCAATCTTTTGGCCATTCAGTCTTCACATTTTGGGACTCACTCTAGCGTGTCTCAATATTTCAAATGGTTACCTTTTCATCTACTACCTGGCCCAGGAGGCAGTATGACAGAAAGAACAAAAATAAGTGGCATGCATATGAGATGATAAGAGAAACAGATACAATATCAATGAAAAAGCAGGACATTACAATGATTTAAATATAGCTGAGTAGCGTACATGAACAGATACAATATCAGTGAGTAAGCAGGACATTACAGCGATTTAAATATAGCTGAGTAGCATACGTGAACAGATACAATATCAATGAGTAAGCAGGACATTACAACGATTTAAATATTGCTGAGTAGCGTACATGAACAGATACGATATCAATGAGTAAGCAGGACATTACAGCGATTTAAATATGGCTGAGTAGCGTATGTGAACAGATACGATATCAATGAGTAAGCAGGACATTACATCGATTTAAATATAGCTGAGTAGCGTACATGAACAGATACGATATCAATGAGTAAGCAGGACATTACAGCGATTTAAATATGGCTGAGTAGCGTATGTGAACAGATACGATATCAATGAGTAAGCAGGACATTACATCGATTTAAATATAGCTGAGTAGCGTACGTGAACAGATACGATATCAATGAGTAAGCAGGACATTACAACAATTTAAATATAGCTGAGTAGCATATGTGAAGAGAAACAAACTACATTTCAGGAAACAAGCCATTAAATGGAGGCAGTTGTATACAGTAAGTACACATGAATAGGTACGATCAAATGTGCTAGAAGTCAGCCTGTGGTATAATAGGTATGGTGCACTGTAAACTGGTAATCTCAGACTAGTTAAACTGCCAGCATCTCTAAAACAAGTACATATATACTCCTATGAAAGGTGTGACTTTAACTCTCTCTTAAAGAGTAAGAGACTGTCCATATTACAAAAATATTATGAATTAACTAAAACTGGTCATAACAGAGCTAAAAGTTGGCAAAATATGTATGGTGTGATGCATTGCTGAAATGAATTGCTAAAACCAAATCTAATACGCCTTTGTATAAATAATGATAACATCCAATGGCAAGTGCCTAGATGACAAGCAGTCCCAGAGAGTATAAAATGAATATTTACTAAGAAAAATAAAATCACAAGTGTAGCTCTTTTGGGACCTCTTCTAAGTAAATGACGATCGTATTATAATTTTTACCTGAATGTAAATGCCACAGCTGAACACTAAAGATGCAAATGATGAAGCAATAAGTGAGCCAAGCAATAAAAATGAAAGCATGACAAGCACATGCAAAAACAGAGATGTTTTAGTACATTGGCTTTTCATTGTCTCATGACGCTTGTCCTAGACGAATACATTGCTTTTCGCTTGGGTAAGTGCAAACAAGCGCAAACTGTTATACAACAGACATTAAATCACACATTAAATATTTTATAATGAAATGGCTCACAGAGTTACAATCAGTAACCAAACTAATTTAAAAAGTGCCTGTAGCACTGAACGAAAAAGGGTGCTCACAGTTGGCAGCTGTTTTATAAAAGATACCATGATTAGGTGCTATAAAACTGTGATGCCACTCTGGAGATCTCTCTTTTTGGTTCCTATTAGACTATGCATACTAATTCTGACTGTCTTTATCATAACATATTTTAGTAGTCTTAATACAATCAAATTAGTAGTTGCTAGAAATACATTAGTACAATGTTATTCATCTGAACCAGCAAAAATATAAATGCACAACTGTATAAAGGTAGAGCTGTCATAATATCTGGGCCTTCCCTGTTTATGTTACAGTATCTAAGCAATACATGCTTAGGTTGCTGTATGTCATATATCCCAGCCTAAACAGCCACAATAACACAAACATGATTAATAGTTGGTGAATTGTTTCAAATATCAATATGTAGAAATGCGTAACACTTTAAGGAATGGTGCTACATAACCAGAGATATCAGATAATTTATTAATAGTTGGTGAATTGTTTCAAATATCACCATGTAGAAATGCAGGACATTTTTAGTATAAGAAATGGTGCTACATAACCAGAGATATCAGAGAATTTATTAATAGTTGGTAAATTGTTTCAAATATCACCATGTAGAAACGTGGGACACTTTTAGTATAAGGAATGCTGCTATATAACCAGAGCCATCAAATAAAAGAATTTTATGTATGAGGTACATTCATTTATAGCTCGTATTGCAAGAAGGGAAGAAACAGTAAGGTCTGAACATTAATATTTTATCTCCGAATCTCTTATGCTGCTAAATAAATTTTAACTGACTAGTCAGCATAGCTTCTGCAAAAAATTTCTTATATTTTAAAAAAGTTTCAGGGAAGCTTGTCCTCTAATAAACCCGTACTAGGAAGGCAGGTTTGAAGTACAAGTTGTAGCCTAATGGTGAAGAGGATACCTAGTATCAGCCTAAATATCAGATAGCCGTCAAAGAACAACTTACTTAGTGCTTCAGTTCTACAGGTCTGTTTTGCATGCTATATGTGTGTGGGGGGTGGAGGGTGAATAAGCTATAATCAAGACAGCATCACAGGTGAGACTAATCTTAGATCAGCTTTCAGACTTGCACAACATTCATTTATTTTTAAGTGTCTCATATAGTTTTTGTAGAAAAATTAAAATGTTTTTATTTTTATTCATTTATTGATAACTGGGTGGGAGGGCTAGTCCAGTGCTCTTTTTCTGAGTCTATGCCAATCAGTTGAAGGACCAAATTATCAAAACCTATATGGTCAACGATTTGGTTCATCAAACCTTTCTGACTGAGATCACAGTAAGGCTAGGGGAATTTGCCCTTTTCCCCACTATAGTGTGATATCAGAGTTGGTATAAATAATTAGTAGGGGTTGTGGGGGGTGCAGGCCAACTCTCCCCCCTGCAAAAACATTGTTTGCATTGCTGGCAGGTGTTATGTGGCTTTATGTCAGTTTTTCGATTAACTGAACTGTTGAACATATAGTCTCAACCATATGAATTTCTACAATGTGTTTTTTTCCATTAACTGACATAGATCCCTTTTTAAACCACTAACTGTGCCAAGAGGCAAAACAACAGAAAGAACAAAAATGAACAGCATGCATATTAGATGATACAGAAACATATATATTATCGAGTAAGCAGGACATTACAGAGATGTAATTGAGTAGTATACATGAAGAGAAATATGCCGACTTGGCGTTATTGTATCTTCTCATTTTTGAAAGGCTAAGCTATAAGAAAAAAAAAATATATATATATATATATATATATATATATATATATATATATATATATATATACCTCAATGATGAAAAGTAGCCTGCCTTCAACCCTTTCCCACAGCTAGACTCTTGTGGCTTAGAAGTTTTTGGTACACATCCTAGAAAGGAAAAATTACCTTGTAAGGTGTTATACCAGAATATTGCATTCTTCCCACAAACAGATGAAGTCATGAATCAATTCATAGGTTCATAGGATGTCCCAGTAGTACATCCATCAACATCACATTTTTGAATTCCCATCCATCCATTTAAGAAGGCTTCAGGTGCCTAGGCAGTGAGCCATTTTCCTGTGGTTCATTTGGTTACTGATGCATGGCTGAAGTGACATTCAGCTGCAGAGAAATGTGGCTGTTGTGAAACTCCCAGACACTCCCCAGGTTCAAGAATGCTGACAGGTGCTTCTACATATCTGTCACGCAGAACATCTAGCCCAGTATAATGCAAAAGAAGTTAAATTTAATCAAATATGAGCCAAATTACTGCCCACTAATGTATCCTTACAGGTATAAAGTTATGAATAAATTCTTCTCTTCGGTAGATGTTAGGTGGGTTGTGGTCCTTCCCAACTCCTATGACTATGGAACCAGTGTGGTAGCAATGTTGATGTCTTTATGCATATATAACATAGTTTATGAAAGTGCACGTTACATTCAGCATGCTGTCTCTAAATTACTGCAATATGCATTCATCATTGTTGACTGTTACTTTATATATACACTTTAATAAATGAATGAAATGTTGATAATGCTTGAACTCACCACTTTCTTAAGTGTAGGAAAACTAATGGTATTATATAGAACTGTTGGTGGTTATGGCTTGTGGGGGGGCTACTGTCCCCAACAATCACCCTACAATTTTATATTTACTCACTTGAAATTACTGTCAGCAGATCTGCACAGGGTAACATTTTTTGTTAAATTGCAGGGTGTTGGTTCCCTCACATGCAATGACTGTCAACATTTGCAGTACAGTAGAATTAACTTCACTGTATAACCATATACAGTTTGGATACCATATCTGTGCAGGAAGACAGAAGAAATACAACATTGTTGAATGGACTATATCACTGCAAGTCTTTCTAATTTTAAAAGCTATTCAGTTATGTATGTGTGCTATTCAGTTGAGTATGCATATAATGTCAAATGGACTATATCACTGCAAGTCTTTCTACTTTTAAAAGCTATTCAGTTATGTATGCATGCTATTCAGTTATGTATGTGAACTATTCAGTTATGTATGCGTGCTATTCAGTTATGTATGCATGCTATTCAGTTATGTATGTGTGCTATTCAGTTATGTATGCATGCTACTCAGTTATGTATGCATGGTATTCAGTTATGTATGTGTGGTATTCAGTTATGTATGCGTGCTATTCAGTTATGTATGTGTGCTACTCAGTTATGTATGCATGATACTCAGTTATGTATGCGTGGTATTCAGTTATGTATGTGTGCTATTCAGTTATGTATGCGTGCTATTCAGTTATGTATGAGTGCTATTCAGTTATGTATGTGTGCTATTCAGTTATGTATGCGTGCTATTCAGTTATGTATGCATACTATTCAGTTATGTATGTGTGCTATTCAGTTATGTATGTGTGCTATTCAGTTATGTATGCGTGCTATTCAGTTATGTATGTGTGCTATTCAGTTATGTATGCGTGCTATTCAGTTATGTATGAGTGCTATTCAGTTATGTATGTGTGCTATTCAGTTGAGTATGTGTGCTATTCAGTTATGTATGTGTGCTATTCAGTTATGTATGCGTGCTATTCAGTTATGTATGTGTGCTATTCAGTTATGTATGTGTGCTATTCAGTTATGTACATGTGCTATTCAGTTATGTATGCGTGCTATTCAGTTATGTATGTGTGCTATTCAGTTATGTATGTGTGCTATTCAGTTATGTATGTGTGCTATTCAGTTGAGTATGTGTGCTATTCAGTTGAGTATGCATGTAACTAGTGCTCATTTACTTTTTATTTATTTACTTATTCATTCATTCATTCATTCATTCTTTTTTTATGTATTTATTCATTGTGTTTGTTGACCAAGGAAGTGGGCTAGTGCCTGGACTGTTTTCAGTCTTGACTCAGGTGCAGAAGTCCAGGAATTTACAAGGATAATGTGATTTGTGACAGAAACAAAAGTGCAATATTTACATAACTAGTTAATGTTTTCAGTCTTACACAGGAAAACACAAAATTCAGCATTACAGTGTTCCAGGATGCATATCATGAAGGTATTTATGTTGGAATGCAATGCCCAGCTTGCAGAGGAGGTACAATACAGCTTTGTCTTATACGGCAGTACAAGACCATTCAAGTAATAGAAAATGAAGATTAAAGTATTAAAGGGGAAATAAAAGGTAGGGTGACATTTGTATTAAGTGAGTAGGCAGAGCAGGAGAAGAAGAGGGTGGAGAAATAGAAAAGTATGATTGGAAAAGCCTTTGAGAGCAAGGGTCTTGTATGTACATTTTCACATAGTTTGAGTCTTACATTAGGATTCTGTCCAATTACACAAATTGCTACTTGTAGTTTAGTGTGAGATGAAGTAGAAGGTTTAACATTTGCCTGTGAAACATGAACATTTGTAGGACTCCTTTTGATGCTCATAAAGTTTGTGCAAAATGATTTATAATTTGTTAGTTGTCTAATTTCCTGAGGAAGCTAGTTCCAAGAACGGGGAAGAATTTTGCTAAAGCTCCTTTCATCGATTATAGGATTAAACGTGAGGCCTAACTAGAGTTATAGCAATGTTTTCTTGGCTTTATTGTATTGGCAGTGGTTCACTTGTGGTTTATCTCCCAGAGAAGGTCAGTAATGTTCATGCAGGCTTTTAAAGGTCAGACATGACTGGAGAGGTGAGATTCTAGTGGGGGGTGGGAGGGCAGTTAGGTTCCTGTAGTGAGAGAAGCAGTAATGCTCATTAAAAGGAGCCAAATAAATGTCTGAAGATGGCACTGATCGTGGTTTTGATGACATTGACATTCTGACTATGTACAGTGTAAGTGTGGGTAGACCATATTCAAGTCTGAGAATAACCACATTCTTTACTGTGGCTGTCCTGGTGGTGAGATGGTTAGAGATACAGTCGCTAACTATAAGTTGTGTAAATACTTTCTTAACAATGTTCTCAGTAAAGTTTTGAGAGGGCTGGCTGTAGTGTAAGCCGAAGGTATTTATATTCCTGTATTGATTTCAGGGTGATATTACTGGGCTGACAATTTTTGCAGGGCTTGAATGTGTGAGTTTATTTTTTAAAACAATAATCATCATGACAGGTTTATTGTCAATTATTAAAATATCTGTTAGCCAGAGTGATAGAATGGTAAAGTCATTTTGCAGAGATTTTTGGACCTCATGGTTATTGGGTCCAGTTTTGTGAAGAATGACACCATCTGCATAGAAGGTGATGTCTGAGTACAAGATGATTGTAATGCTGCCATTAATAAGTATAGAGAATAGTACTGGGCAAAGGACTGAAATGTGGGAGATTGCTGCCCTTAATATGCTTCTGGAGAAATAAGGTTGTCTGCTAAGACTTTCAGTGTTTGATTCTGTAGGTAGTTAGAAAAACAGGTTGTTATGTTATGTCTGAAACTGAATAATTTCAGCTTGTGTAAGATAATTTGATGTCTAACACTTTCAAATGCCTGGGTAAGGTCTATGAAGATGCCCCCTCCTCCCTGTGAAGTGACCACTTTCCATTGCAGAGATGATTTTATTTGTGACTGTGTATATGGCTATGATGGTGCTATGCCTATTTAGAAGCCATTTTGTAAGTCTGTTTTGAGGGCATATTTGTTTAGGTGTACTTTTATTTGGTTATATAGAATGTATTTTTTCTATTTCTTTTTTTTTTTTGTGATAAGATATTATATCAAAATGAGATAAAAGTTAGAAGGAGAGGCATTTGATTGACTTTTCTGAGGATAGTAATTATAAGGAACTATTTAAATTGAGAGGCTATCTTTCCTGAAGTTAATATTAAGATTAAGCAAAATTATGTGCCAAGGGCTTTGCTAGCAGTTTAGTGCACAGATTCAGAAAGGCAAGGGTATACTCTTTGGGGTTTAGGTTGTTTTCTTATAACTTCTCAAGGCATTTTCCTACCTCCTTGACAGCTAACACCATACAAAAGTTACAAGTTGAAGTGTATTTTGTGAGATAGTGGTCTGATTTACAGAGGAGTCAGTCATGGTATGGGGGACCGCAGGTGGTTGCAAAAGAGTGCTGATAATTGTTTTAAAGTCTGTAAGGTCTGCACAACTTAAATAGGGTTGTTTGAGTTACAATGTGTGATGGAATTTAAGTAGGGTATATGTTTTATTATCTTCCAGAACAACTCAGGGATTGAGTTTTAGCTGATAATTGTTTCCTTACATATGTTGACTTGGCTTCGTTGACTCCAAGTTTTCATATTTTCCTGAGTGATAAATTGTTATTTACATTGTATTTTTCAGCCTTCCACTGTTTCTGAGTGTTATTTCTCTCTCTTTCATTAAGCTTTTGAGATTAGTAGTCAGCCATTGACAATGTTGCCCCTTACCCTCTTTTTGGTCTCAGAAAAGTGCCCGTTAAGTACTTTTGGCAATGGAATTGAACTGTTCATAGGATCATAGGATCATAGGAGGTTACTAGGCTAATGGCCCTGGGGTCCTTACAAGCCTAGCCAAGAGTTTATCCCTAAAAAGAAACCTCAGCACCACCTGTCACCCCTGTCAATGAGGGACGCAGGTTGAACCCCTGGGACAAATTTGTGCTTTCCCATCCACTCATCAAGGATTTACTTGAAGAGGGTCAGCAAGGTATTCTGTTTGACGTGTATGGAAAGTGTATTCCAGAGATGGGGCAGCCTCTGGGATACAAACCTGTCTCTCCAGCAGGTTCTGTTGATATCGCATATTAGATACGGGCCTTTTGAGCGGGTAATGTGCGAGGGGTTAGACTTATGGATATGGAGCATCTGGTTTACTATTAAAATTTCGAAATGAACTCCATCGACTGTACTATTGTCGAACACGAAAGTTCAAAAACGGTAATATCGATGACAAAAAAACAGCCTAGGAATGGGTTTTAACATGGGTCGAGATAGGGGAGATGTTTGTAGTCCGGAATAACACTGAACACCTATCCCATTCGATCCTCGGCTGGAGGCCTTCTGTGTGGAGTCTGCATGTCCTCCCCGCGGTCGAGTGACGTTAAAAGACATGCAGGTAGGTGCGTGCGTGAATGGGTGTGCCTTCTTTGAAGGTTGGGCATTGGGCTGGCAACTCGGCACCGTAAAAATCCACTGCCAATCATTAGCAGACCAGAGTTCCGCTGTGGCAACCCCTAACCGGGAAAAGCCGAAAGACATTACTTATATATATGCCTATATATATATATATATATATATATATATATATATATATATATACATATTCACTTTAGAATATTGAAATACTATAATCTCGAAATTCAAAATATCGAGACTAAAATCTTGAAAGTGCATTATGCTGAAAGTTCGCAATGTCAAATGTTAGAATGTTGAATCAGCTGTGTAAACACTGTTATGATGTGCAAATTGGTTGCTGTGGATTTAAGATGTGTTACATTGTACTATGGTAAATAAGAAGACTGTGGTTACCTGTGAAAGTCCAGTAAGTATCGGGAGATATATAGCAATGTGTAGTGTTTTAGCAGTGAAGTAATGATTCTAAGAGAAGGTTGAGGATAGTTTTTTTGCAGTTTAAACAGGCAACCATGAAGCACAGAATGGTATGTCTGCCGTTTTGTTCTGTGTAGTGCGATCACGGAGCTGATATATTTAAGTAGCAGAAGGTGTGGAGGGTGCAGCCCCCCACAAAGAGGGTGCAGTTGGGCTTGCCCCCTTGCTTATATTTAGAGAAGTTTAATATAGTTTGTTTTTTATTTGTTTTTGTATGTTCTTGTGGTGGAGTATAGTAAGTGTTGGTTTGCTATATATTTTCGATGTTATGGGAATCAATGTTTTCAGGTTTCGGTGTACTGCTGTTTCAGGATTTTGGTCTTGATATTTTGAATTTCAAGACTATGGTATTTCAATATTCTAAAGTGAATATATATATATATATATATATATATATATATATATATATATATATATATATATATATATATATGATTTCTATTACAGTGATAGATTCTTTTGGTTTTGGAGTATGTATGTTGATATAAATCAGGCAAACCATCATAGTATAAAGTAGTATACATTTTTCATTTGCATACTGATGGGTCTATAGTTTGAAACTGTCAGTTTATCAATTTGCCATTGGCTAGAATATAAAGAATTCCAATTGATTTGGATGTAGATAAACCTCCTGGTTTAAATGCAGTAATTAATATTAAATGTTTTCTTAAAGTATCATATATATATATATATATATATATATATATATATATATATATATATGATCCATGCTGTTTATCGAATGACCGTTTCACCAAAAGTGAAACGGCCGAGCACACTTTCGCGAAAGTGCTTTTCACCAAAAAAAAAGTAAACGTGAGTACTGTGTTTTTTTTTATTTTATTTTTTATTTATTTATTTATTTTTTTTGCAGACTTTAGCGAAAACACTTTCAATAAAGTGTGTTTGGCTGTTTACGTTTCATGGAAACATGATTTCGTGCAATAGTCCTAGATCTATATATATATATATATATATATATATATATATATATATATATATATATATATGGGTCTACTTGATATGGCTGACATTTTAGAATGTCGAAAACCATATAGCCAAGACCAGAAATGTCGCCCATACAAATAAAAAAAAACACAACAAAATTTTACCTTCATGCTGCAAGGAGGGAGGCTATGCCCCCCTGCACCCCACATGGGGGGGGCTCCACCCTCACACCCCTCGGAACGTAAATATACCAACTCCGAGATCGCACTACAGTATGGAAGATGGAAATCTTTCCATTCCGTACTGTTTAGAGTTGCCAGTTCCGTATGGTCGACATTTCGAATGTCGATCATATGGTCTCGGCCATATGGTCTTCAACATTCTGAAATGTCGACCACGTGAAGGGGACCCATATATATTCTTACTAAAGATACTCTGTTGAGTCTCCACTGTATCTAAAATCCAGTCAACAAGATCAGCACATGACAGCTGTGGTATAAAACTGATTTATTACAGAGTAAGGAAAGACAGGACCAGTATCAGCTCAATGAACCTTCTTCAGCATGTTAAACAGAAAAACCTAGCAAACCAAGTTTAAATTCTTAATCATAATAATGTGACCCATACGTCACCCAACTAAAGACATAGTTAAAAAGTAGAACCTAAAAATAAATCTTTAAGCCACAATGAATGAATCAAAACAAATAAAATTCATATATAAAAATAAAACAAAATAGAAAACAATATTTTTTTTACCAAAACTAAATATTCACAAATAATCAAAAATAATATCTGTGCTCCATCTATTGGTCAAAAACAAAATTATACCAAAACATTAATAGGTATAATTCATTCCTGGCTGGAAAAAAAACACAATATTAATAGTCTGTCGATGCTCCTTTTTGAGAAAAGCAATTACAACCAGTATAATGGTTAATAGCTGCCTTTGCTAAGATGTTCAATACCGATAAAGGAGAAAACATTTTTGTGGGTCGTGGTATGTCTATACAGAGCATTAGTTTCTTTTGTACATCTAATTATTCTCTGTTAAATGACCTGGTAAGTTAACCCACATAAAATGCAGTGCATGTAAAAAAGTAGCTGTATCATCCCTTGTGTATTATAGTTAGAAAGTGATGGATCTTAACTACCTGATAAGTGTTGATGGCTGCAAAACTTGTGCAATGACAAATGTATTTGCAGCATGGATAGTTAACCTAGGCATCAAACCACAAATCCAGCCTCTATTACTCATAGTCCATGAGATACATATCTTTATTGCTAATGTCTGTAAGTGATTTGATGTTGATCAGTAAGAGAGAATTTTAGAAAGTAATTACTCTAGAATATAAATAAATCACCATTTATTAATCACTTCATGGCATTACTATCAAAGGTGGTGACAAAATCTTATATCATGTCTCTTCTGACACCCTCTATATTCTAGAACCTCAGCTCTAGATATAGCCTTAACATAGGTTTTGAGAGCTACCAATCCTCTTTAGTCTCAGAAACTGGGTTATAGGGATGTTTTAACTATAAAACTGGGATGACTACTTCTGTGTTTCAAAAATGTACTCTTTGAAAAGGACTTAAGATACACACTATATCTTCTGAACCATCCATGGTTATGCCGTACTCACATGTAGAAAGTCTATTGTAAAAAGTTTTGCTTTCATGGAGAACTGCATATTGAATTCATTAGAATTAGTAATATATGATAGAAATTCTTGAAATTGTAAATAAATGCCTTTACAAATAACCCAACAGTCATCTAAAAAAAATAATGCCACATGTCAGTCTTGGTTAAAATAATGTAGTGCATGGAGTACTGTGACTAAGATCCAAAATTGGAAAAATGATTAACTTGTTACCTGCTACTGTAGTGTGAGACCCAACTGTAACAGCGCTTTCACAGGTGTATAACAAATGTTACACATCCCTTAAATGTTGTTACAGTTGGGTATGAGGGAAGGGGCATTCCTTCACTCTCAACTGTCCCTGAATACCTTTCTTCCTACATCCATTTAACTTTAAAACATTGGTCTGTAAGTAACTTATTTAAGTTTGGGCTGATTTTCCTTTACTTACTTGCTGTTTATGTGAAAGCACTCACTAAGTGGCTTTTTTTTCTTTTTTTGTAACAGGTAGAACACTGAGTAAATAAAACTCCATGCACTACAAAGAATTATGATCAAGTCTCACCGATCATAACTCGTTATTATGTGTTCTTGACACGGATATCTAGATTCACCTCTTGAGTTTCATTCTCAAGGTGAATTTATTGGCATCCATGTTCTGAACACATAATAACATGGTTACCATAACCAGCCTGATCATAACCGTCTATGTTATTAGAACTATTGTATATGTTTAAGAAACCCAATGAACAAATCAGTCAGCTCTGTGGTGTAAGTGGATAAAGCCTTAACTATGGTGCAGGTAACCCAAATTTGATTAGCGGCTCAGGTCCATGTAGGAGCTAGATGGGGAGGACTTAAGTGAACAGTTGCTATCGGCTTGTCCATCCTGGGGGTTGGGAGGTGGTTCTGGCTCATGCTACAGGTAAAACATAGCAGAAGCACATGGCGGTACACTCATTGAAGGGTAAACCTACTAAGCCCATACTCCTAAGTCAGGGGGAACTCAGAGCATAAAGGCATGCTTCTCATGGAATAACATAATACTGAAGATCAGAACAGCTGCCAAGGAGGGAAGAGGATGTTCCCTGGGAAAGAGAGTAGAATGTCCAACAGGACCGGCAATCTGACCCAATTACTACCATCTGATTCTGGACAGGGAACAAAGTGATGATTGGGATTCCCAGGCAGGAACAAATAGGGTTCTCGCCTAGCCTGTGAATATCTGTCCCCTGTACCTCCAAAATAAATGGGCTGATTGGGTGCAGGTAAAGGGGCCATCAGGTTAAACAAATAAAACCTATGAACAAATCAGCATAAATGGGGGTAAATGCTGTCCCACAGCAGCACCTTTGAGTTATAAATAAAAATCCTTGTCATAGAAAGAAAGCGATTGTTATTAATACTATGTCAGTTAAATCCAGCAAAAAGTCATTAAACTGACAAGTATGTAGTTGAGACTCAGCCAATGTCTCAATACCTCAATGTCCCCTAGATATGGAATATTGCTATATAAGATGAACATACCCAGTGTACACATGTACCATCCCCAATTAATATTACCAATAGGCATTTTTAATTTTTCCCCTCGCTAAACTTAGCAATGGTTCAAAACAGATTTCTAAAACCTGCAGTAGAGGCTCTGTCAAACAACCCTGTCACAATAAAATCAGTTGACACAGTGAAATCTGTCTACATTTCTGAATTTTAGCTAACAAATAAAGAATCTGAGGTTTAGGACATAATTATTTTCAGAATTTGCCAGAAATGATCTCATGTAACATAGTATTCCAAAAGTTCATGTGTCTTTTGCATACTAATGTAGGGTCATATGCTAGTTTTAAATACAAAATTTCATCAGATTGTTGTTTCACAGATTTACCTTTGTACAGAACGTTATCCCATAACACCATTCCCCTCAACCCTTGCCAGCCCGTGGAGTAACCAATAAAGTAGTATTTTTAAAACTGCCAAGGGAATTCCTTAAAGAAGGACCTACATTATTTCCAAATCTCTTAAAAACAGAATTGCCATTAAAATGTACGTTTTTCTTGATACAGTGTTCAAAAGCATTTAAATTAGAAGGGTAACATTTAAATTGTACCAAGTCAAAGGATTCCGTTAACAATGGCAAAGACTCTTTGTTACGAAGATATAATTTAAAGCTGAATAAATGACAAAAAATGTCAAGATTATTAATAGTATTGTGCTGAGAAATGTAACCTTTAGGAGAAAAGATAAACTGTTCTTTAAGAATAACTTATCTGCACTGAAGGAATCGTCTGATGCAGTTTTTCACAGATTATCAATCTCCACATCACAGTTCTTTAACTGGCATTGGAAATGGCCTGAACTTCACCAATGATGTGTGTTAGAACAATTGGAAAATGGCATTCATTCATGAGGATATTACCCATACTCATACACACATACATTTAATGGATTGTCTTTCCTTCTCAGAATCAGGATTTAAATCAACCATAATCTAATCCAAATACATTTTCTAGAAAATATCTAAGGCTACATTTCAGCAGTATGCAATGTTTATATCATGCCTAGTGATCTTACCTGGAGATACAGTAAATAAGTAAATAACTGAGTTGAAAGGTAAATGGAAATAAGATTATTGTTTTTATTATTATTATTATTACTATATATATATATATACATTAAAATGCCAGGTTTTTATGATATAAAAAATTGAGACCACAATAAATCATTTCAAAACATTTCCCACCTGCCATCAATTAAAGAGACTCTGATTAACCCCAAATGCTTAAATGTAGCCTGAGATATTTTCTAGAAAAATGTATTTAGATTAGATTATGGTGGATTTAAAAGAGATTATGGTGGTCTGGGAACATGTTTAGAAAAGCAGAAGACAATTGGGTGAGGAAGATTTGGGACAGACAGGTAGAAGGTAAGAGGAAGTGAGAACATCCAGCAAAGAGGTGGATGGATTGTGTGAAAGAAGATCTGTGACAGTCAGGCATGAGTGTTGAAGAAGGCAGGAGTGTGGCACTGAATCGAGAGAGTTGGCGACAGTTAACACGATACCCCGATCCCATGTAGAAAAATGGGAAAAAGGGGGCTGATGATGATGATGGTGATGATTATGATGAAGTTCAGCTGTCCTAATAGGATTTTCCTAACATTTACTAACTTGTCTGCTACAGCAAAAGCCATGGTTCGCAGAGAGTTTACAAAGCATCAACGGGATCTCATTGTTGAAAGGTATCAGTCAGGAGAAGGGTGCAAATAAATTTCCACAGCATTAGATATACCATGGAACACAGTGAAGACAGTCATCAAAAAGTGGAGAAAATATGTGGCAACAGTGACATTGCAAAGAAATTGATGAAAAGACAAGATGAAAACTGGTCAGGGAGGCTTCCAAGAGATCTACAGCAACGCTAAAGGAGCTGCAGGAATTTCTGGCAAACATTGCTTGTGTACTACATGTGACAACAATTTCCCATAATCTCCATATGCCTGGGCTATTGGGTAGGGTTGCAAAACAGAAGCTTTTTCTTACACAGAAAAACATCCAGGCCCAGCTAAAATTTGCAAAACAATACATCAAGTCTCCCAAAAGCATGTGGGAAAATGTGTCATGGCCCGATTAGACCAAGGTTGAACTTTTTGGCCACAATTCCAAAAGGTACGTTTGGTGCAAAAACAACACTTCGCATCACCAAAATAACACCATTCCCATGGTGAGGCATGGTGGTGGCAGTATCATGCTTTAGGGTTGCTTTTCTTCAGCTGGAACGTGGGCTTTAGTCAAGGTGTAGGGAATTATGAACACTTCCAAATATCAGTCACTTTTGGCCCAAAACCTTCAGAAAGAAAGAAAGCTGAAGATGAAGAGGAATTTCACCTTTCAACATGACAATGGCCCCAAGCATACATCCAAATCAACAAAAGAATGACTTCACCAAAAGAAAATTAAAGTTTTCAAATGGCCCAGCCAGAGCCCAGACCTAAATCCAATAGAATATCTGTGGGGGTGACCTGAAGAGGGCTGTGCACAAGAGATTTCCTCGCAATCTGACAGATTTGGAGTGCTTTTGCAAGGAAGAGTGGGCAAATATTGCCAAGTCAAGATATTCCATGTTGATACACTCCTACAAAGAAGACTGAATGCTCTAATTAAATCAAAAGGTGCTTTTAATACAAATAGCTCAAGAGCATTATATGTTAGGCAAAGATAAGCCTCACCAGCCTCCTGTTCCAAGCATTTATTAAAGAAATGAAATGCACACTTATGCAACCAGCTTATTGTACATTTTTTATTTTTTATATTTTTTTCCCATAACAGATTTGTTTGTTTTTCAATTGAATTGTACAGGTTATAGGTCACATTAAAGGTGAGAACATTTTTGAAATGAAGGGGGTGTGTACACTTTTTATATCCACTGTATGTATATGTATATATATATATATATATATATATATATATATATATATATATATATATATATATATATATATATATTAATTTTAGTTTCATTATTTCTTTTCTGCCCAGTCTTCATATATTTATTTGGATCCTTTACAATGTTCCATTTTTATTTCTCCCCAGTCAGCATTACCATTAACCATTTTCCTTCAGTTTTCCTCAGGCTGAGGCAGTGTAACTCAATGACTTGATTCATGTGCGTTATTCTGTGTATAGTCCATATACATTACCACAGCAGTCTGTGTCCCTCCTGCACAGACTGCCATGCCATTGGCTTCTAACGAGAAATTATAGTACAGTAATAATCTTACCATCTGCCGAGGATGAGAGGGCCATGCAAATGCCTGCTCTGCATAACCTATCCCTGCCTGGCTCTTTGATGTCGTATTGCATTTGCTGAAACCACGTCACCAACAGAAACAGACTTATGGAAGCAGCATGCCCATGGGTCACAGAAGACACACATAAAATCAAAACTTAGGGACAAATCATTGAAAACTTGAAAATAAGATTGACTAAATATCCATCTATATGATATGCCCTCAATGCAAGAAAGTAGTGAGAACAGCTGCAAATAGCTCAAGAGCATTATACGTTAGGCAAAGATACGCCTCACCAGGCTTCTGTCCCAAGCATTTCTTAAAGAAATTAAAGTAACTCTCAGCACAGCAGCAAAACAACTATAAAGAGTAATTTCCTTTCAAACAATACTAACTTAGCAGATAAGTAATTTCTTATCAACTTTATATAGCAAATGAATGATAACTTTGCACCTACAATGTCTTTAAATCAAAGCAAAGCCATTAACCCCCTTCTCTATACCTACAGCCTTTAAGTTGCTACTTTCCATTTCACTGCTATTTCCTCTAAAGAAACTGAAGAAAAGATTGCTAAACTTCTCATACTTATATTTAATATTTATTCTATCATTTATCTCAGGATTACTCCCTAGTACTTTCAAACATTCTCCTGTAATTCCCCTAGCCAAATAGCTATTTTCCACTGATCTCAAGAATTACTGATTAGTCTCCAACCTGTGCCCTACAAACAGTTTTTTAAACTCATAAATAGTTAGGGACTATTGTGTGAGCAACAACATGGGTTTATTAATGCATTTATCTCAACATTTATACACTCAGTTAACAAATTCTGACTTATTTACAAGCTCCTAATAGTGGAAGTCTTCATTGATATGACAAGGACATTTGAAACAGTCACAATATTCTACTCAATTTGCTCAAAAGAATTAAAACAATTACCAAAAAGAGAGACAACCTTTCAAATACATGCTAGTGAAACACTTTGCAATAAAGTTATACTCAATGCAACTGTCCCACAAGGATCAGTACTAGGACCTTTTGTATTTTATACTATTTATCAGTTATCTTACCCTTGACCCCTGCAATCTTGTAAAGTATGCAGAAAACATCTTTCTTACACAGACAAATTCCTAAGTGCACTACAATCCAATCTACAAAATAGCTCTCTGATCTACGCAACTGGACTACCACAGACAAGCTATTAATACACTCATAAAAGAAAAACGTAATGTTACTCACAACTACACAAAAGATAGCTAAAATGCAAAAATGTCTTCTTAAAAACAGCAAAGATACTGTCATCCCTGATGTCACTGAGCAAAAATATTTGATCTCAGTCTAACTCTGCCCTCAAATTTAGAACTCATACAGACAACCACCTTCAAAGTATTTCCTCAGCGAAAATTGTGTTACGGAATATCACATCTCTTACCCCTACTACTAGGACCACTGTAGCTCTGTAGCAAAAAAAAAAAAAAAAAGTGCTATTGCCTAAATTAGAGTATGCTCTACCATTCTTTTGCCTCCGGACGTCTTCCAAAAAAATGCAAGTAGAAGAAAACAAGATCTGCAGCTTTTTCTCATTAGCAGGCCCACGTAAGCATGACTGCGACATCCTAAAGGGACTGCCTTGGTTTCCAGGCCCTGCAAAGGCTTCCTTTCTACTTGATAATCTGCCAAACAAAATCCAGAAGCAAGTCTATGATCTCCTCTGATGCACATCCTCTTCCTCAGAGAACAGAACCACTCTCTGAGAAGTAGTCAGGATAATAATCTACTTCTAGTCCAGCTTTCCTTCAAATCACTTAGTCAGCAAAGAACCATGTCTAGGCTAGGTTCTGCTACATGGAATCACTTTCCTATATAAATCACAAGTTTTCAAGAAGTAAAACGTAAAACCAGCCTAAAAGAGTATCTACTAAGAGAAGCTGAGTGCGCTTGCTTTTGGGACAATGGCTAAAATTAAAAATTCATGTATGACAGCCTTAATGCTATTTGCAAACTATTTGATAAATTAAAACTGTAAAAAAGCAAATCGAAGTGCAACTTCTACATGCACTTCACTTCTGTTTCTATTTCCTTCTATGCATCATCACAATGTATTCACTTATGACTGTAGGGTTTAAACATTTCTGTAAAATTTTACTCTGCACATTTTCTTTCTACTTATAGGAGCCCAGGTCATGACTGAAAAGGATTGACTGACCAGCTCACTTATCCAGTTGGCAAATGTAAATAAATAAATAAACCTTGTTACTCTAAGAGGAAGTGCAAATAGTCCAACAACAACCCTTTATACAGTCAGTTAACGAATGCTGACTTATTTACAAGCGCCTAATACACGTGCATGGTCACACACAGACAAACACACAAACAAATTCATATATATTTATATATATCAATATACATACCCACACATGCGCATGCGCACACACACACACACACACACACACACACATATATATATATATATATATATATATATATATATAAACGTAGCTATGTCATCTGCTGCCTCACAAAAAGTCTTCTCAAATTTGAAAGCCAAAAAAAACCTCTTCTGCTCTGAAACTGCAGCAAGCTGCTTGCTATAAATGTAACAAGCAACTTGCTACAGTTAAATCATGACCAGGAATGAAGTATCCACAAAGAGCTTGCATCCATGTCAGGTACTGCCATTACCCTATCATAGTTGCAGTATACATAGATATATATATATAGAGAGAGTTTTTGCTGTCAGCCTTTTTTATGGGATCATGTTGCAGCTGGGTAAGGGAATTTGCCCTTACCCAGCTATTGTTTGATCTTGAAGTTAATATATATACTTAGCAGGGGGTGGTGCAGGGGCTTGCCCCATCTGCAAAAAAAAAAAAAAAAAAAAAACAAGATTCTTAGTTTTTCATATTTTTGATCACTTTAGATGCACAATAACATGATCACTCTTTGAATGCTCCTTCTTATGAATGTTCACACTTATACACACACACACACACACACACATATATATATATATATATATATATATATATATATATATATATATATATATGTATATGTATATATAGAGAGAGAGAGTGACTGCTGAGTCTGGGAAAAATTATATATTCAAAATAGGAAGTAAAGAGATCCTGAGTCATCTAGAGCAGACAGATAAATGAAATACAGTCTCTCCAGAGCAAACATTGAGGAGAAGGTGCATCTTGGGAGAATATAATAGCCACTACCCCTATGATGGAAATCAGATTCCAGATTCTAGACCGCTATGTAGAAAGAGGGTTCCAAAGAGGATTCTGTAGGATGAAAGCAGTCTGAAAGGTATCCCTGAAGTATGGAGTCAGGAAGGTATCCCTGAATTCTGAAAGGAGTAAGGAGCTGTTGTCTAATACTGAGAAAGTTGTGGAATTACTGTATTTTTATGGTGAAGCATGCTGAAAATTCTGCCAACTGGAAGTATTGTTTGCTTTGAAAAATCTGTTATGAAGGAATAATGCAGCTGTGAGATGGACTCTGGAAAAGTAGTTTTGAGTGTTCAGGATTTCAGTTCTGTTACTTCCCAAGTTTGTTGCAAGAAATGTCTTTTTTCTTTCCCCTGTAAATAAACCTTATCTAAAAATGAAATTCTGTTTTCATGGGCTGGCTTTATCACTGTAACATTTTAAACACTATGGAGTATTGATGCATATGTGTGTATATATGCAATGTGTGTGTGTGTGTGTGTGTGTGTGTGTGTGTGTGTGTGTGTGTGTGTGTGTGTGTGTGTGTGTGTGTGTGTGTGTGTGTGTGCGCGCGCGCGTGTGTGTAAAACATATAAACACATCTGACTGTGTGCTCCTGATACAAAACTGCTACATGCATTCCTTTTTGTAAGTGTTATGATATGACACCCAGAGTCAGAGATAGACAAAAAAAGTATCCTTTTGTGGGATGCAGTATCTTACATCAGAAGATCTGAACCTCTAGATGTCCCCTTGGTTGTCTGTTTTTACTTAACACCCTATAATGGGGAGGGTTTAACAGCCTATTTATTTATTATGGGATAAATTTAGCCTTAAAAGCAGAGTAATAGCAATGCTACAGAATATCAAGAAACAGAAGATAGCATAAGAAACCTGAAAGAGTTACACTAGCTATAGCTGCTACATGTAACTTGCTACATACATTTGTATCGTACCAAGAAACCTCATTATTTAATATTTTAGTTAGAAAATATATAATTCTCATGTTAGGTAAATTACTTTAGGGGTATCAGAAATGTTATTAAGATAAACTTACAGACTTTAAGGGTGGCAGAAATATTATGCCATTATGATGCGTGCATGACTTCCACACCAAATCCTAACATTTGAATATTTCTCACTGTTGCTGCTGATGCTCTATTTTCTATTTACGAAACATACATTATTGTGTTATGCAGCAGGCACTGCAGGTTGTAATTAAAATTTTAATTCCTTGAACTATTTTACTGACGACAGGACAAAGCAATTCCATAGCACAGTTGAATTAAATGTGCAATCATGTATTTGATGCTTTTGCCCGTTAAATTCTAGAGATAATCAGCCCACTAGTTTCAGTTTTTTTCCACAAGAACTCCTACATCACTGATTTGTATTTGATAGAGATACACTCCTCCACAAAATATTCTATATAGTGTTATACCGCATGAAGAAAAATATACTATGTGATGCTTTTCAAGGTCTATATTCTTCTAGAACTGAAAATTAGGCTCATCTGAGGATCAGTTTGCCACCTAGTGGCCACATTTTAGAATTACTTGCAAGATGTTCCTCAGTCTCAAGGGTTTTTTGTCCTTTTCAATTCCATAATCCATAAACCATTTATTGCAAAAGCCTAGTATAATCATAAACAGATTAAAAGAAAAAGGAATTTTTATTATCGTCCTTTGTTCATTGTGAGTGTCCTCTAATAATAAATTCCTGATAACTCTGCCAAATTTTCATCCCCTGAAATGTAGTAAAACACGTCATACAGTTTAGTGTGAGAATAAAGTCCTGAGCTTGTAGTCCTTGGTCTTACATCAGTCACCATTTGCCTACTGTATAATTGTGAGCAAGTCACGTAACTAGACAGTACTTCTGAACTGCAACCCAGTTAGACAACACAGTAATAAAACATATAAACAAATACTCAAGATATATTTTATTTTGCATCTTGACTTACTTCGTCATGCAGTACTTCTGCAAATTGCTCCCTATTCAGTTTAAGGCTTTGCACTGTTACACTCACTAAAGTCATGCTTTATGTTTCTTTTTATGCACGTTGAATTTTAAACACATTTGCCCTTGGTTTGTTTTACACTGTTACCCCCACTGAAGTCATGCTTTATGTTTGCTTTTATGTATGAATCCCAAATATCCTTGGATATTTTATGTGTCTTAAATTTTAATCCCAAATGCCCTGAATCACTTTGCAGTGTTACCATACTGAAGTCAAGTATTATGTTTGCTTTTATGTATGCCAGATTTTAATCCCAACTGTCTGTGGATTGCTTTGCACTGTTACCCCACTGATGCCATGTTTTGTGTTTGCTTTTATGCATGTTTGATTTCAATCCCAAATGTCCTTGCATGCTTTTGCACTTTGATCCCACTAAAACCATATTTTATGTTTGCTTCTATGCATGTCAGATTTTAATCCCAAATGTCCCTGGACTGCTTTACAGCATTACTCCACTGAATCATATACTATGTTTGCTTTTTATGCATGTCAGATTTTAATCCAAAATGTCCTTGGATTGTTTTCCTTCTTACCCCATTGAAGACATGTTTTATGTTTGTTTTTATGTATATTGGGTTTTAATCTCAAATGTCCCAGGATAACTGTGCACTATTACCCATGTTGAAGGCATGTTTTACATTTGCTTTTATGTGTGTTGGATTTTAATCTCAGGCATCCCTGAAATTGCTTTGCACTGTTACCCCCCCCCCCCCATGAAGTTATGTTTTATGTCTGCTTTTATGCATGCCTGATTTTAATTCCAAATATCCTTTGTGTCCATTGAGGTGCTAGATATGACAAGAGCTGCCTAATGTACAGTCTAATTATGTTACTGAAGTAACAGCTGTGCTTAAAAGTGATTTATTCAAGGCTTTGCAACAGAAATATACAAGTTATAGCTGTACCACTGTAAGATGTACTACTATTGTAATTATAACATATAAAAATAATAAGATGGCATGGCACAGGGCAAGAGGCAAAAGAATTGTACAAACATATATTAAAAATAAAATATAAGCTAATTAAAGTGAATACAATGCATGCTTGCCTTTTTGAAAGCATATTACTGAGAAAAATATGAGCATTGTATGTAAATATGCAATAAACATAGAAAAACATAACATTAAGCATATGTGGCAATTCAGTAAGTGACACAGCTATAACATGTACATAAAATATTAGCAGCCTTGAAGTACAGCAGAACCAACAGTGTTGATGAAATATAGTTTAGTTTGTACAACATACTACTGTGAGACCTATATACTGAGAACATCTGCGGTTAAGAATTAAAACATAGTGCCTGTTATTAGTATGATGTATGAGGATGTTATTAATATTGATCATCTTGGTTTACTAAAGCAATCCCATTTATTTGTCTCAGCTCGGTGCTTTTTTTTTATGTGTGCTGCAGTGGTACAGCGGTAGCATTGTTGCCTCAAAGCAAGAGGTTCTTCTCCTGTTCGATTCTCGACTGGAGTGCCTTTTGTGTGGAGTCTGCATGTCCTCCCCGCATTCGAGTGGTTTCCGAAAGACATGCGTGAATGGGCGCGCCTTCACTGAAGGTTGGGCATTGGGCTGGCAACTTGGCACTATAAAAATCTACTGCCGATCATTAGCGGACCGGAGTTCCGCTGTGGCAACCCCTAACCGGGAAAAGCCGAAAAGACAAACAAACAAAGTGAACTGTTGCAGACTGTTCACACTTCTGATTTCACTAGATAAAGAATTCCAGACAGTGGGGACAATTTTATTGAAAACTTTTTTGGCAGTGGCAATAGTAAAAAGTGGCCTGTATAAAGCAGCACTTGAGGGTTTTCTAAGTGAATATGGACTATTTCTTATACAAAGTTTATTTTTAAGAAGATGGTAGGAGTTTTAATGAATTAGCTTAAAGGATGGTTTACTTAATAAAAAGTTGCTCTTTCACATTGAACCAATTTGTTTTTTCCAAAATAGAGCAGAGCAGAAATATTCAGTACTGGGAGTCAGGTGGATAACATTTAAACTTTTATTTTCTATTTTTTAACAGAACCATTTTTTTATGAAGTAGCCCCCCCCCCCTTTACTGGAGAGAACTGGAGAAAGAAAAGCATATTCTAATACCCCCCCCCCCCAAAAAAAAGAAGGAAATGTGATAAGAAAAACAATATAACTAAGCAAAAGGAAAACAATATAACTATGCAAACAGAACACTAATTAAGGTGATAGTGCAATACATGTAGAATATAACAGAGTAGCATATTGGAACAAAAATAGCATAAAAAGATTAGATGTTTAGTACATAATTTAGTGTAGTGCATATAGGGACACATGAGCAAGAATAACATGATTATAATAGCAAGGAAGTAGCTATGGTAACCAGACAGGAGACAGGATGTGGATGCTGTGGTTTAATCTGTGTTATAAGTAAAGAATCCCATAGTTTTCTTTTTCACCTGAAGATACAAGCTGTCTGACCTCATAGTCATAACTTAATCATGACAGTTTAAATTTAAAAAGTTCTAACAGAGAATGAAGGTCATTAAATTGATTGTTCTCTGGACATGGAGACAACTATTTTTGCTTGCCAACAGTCACAAGATGTAGATTAAGGTATAATACAATGACTGTTTGCAGTATAATCTTTAACATAATGGAGTTAGAAGACTATAACAAGAAAAATAAAATCCATATATTTTTGAGGTCGGTTCTTGTATTGAGATCAGGGGGGACTGATAAGGCCAAAGCAAGATGGCAGAAGCCTGAGTTAGCTCCATTGATGTAAGTTGATCCATCAAGAATTTTGGGTAAACACACGAACCTGTGGGTTTCGATTTGCATTGTGTAGGGTGCATGGGAAGGATAAACATTATGGAGGCAGCAAGAAATGTAGAGTCGGTTGATGAAAACTGGGCAATGCGTCCAACATGCTAGGGGGTTCTCATGTCTGAGCTAGCAGGCTTAAAGTAAGGGTTGTCAGAGTAGCCAAACATCTGTTGCAATTTTTTGCAGAGGTGCATAGTGTAAAGAAGATCTAACATTCATGTTTGCTGGGTTAATGCAGCGCAATGTCTTCTTATTTTTTTTCCTTTGAGTTTCAATGTTGTTTACTTTCTGTCAGGGTGATTGTAAAGATGTTCAAAGGAAATACAGTAGAACAATGAAAAATAGGACAGGTAAACACCTGGCAAGAGATAAGCCTTTTTATGAAAAGATTAAAGTCCCTCTGTTTTGACAGCAGAAATTACTGAAGAGAAGATGTAGGAAGAGACAGGAAGCATAACATCCCTAAAATTTGTCATGATCACATTCATTGCTGTTCAATGTGTAAATAGTTGCAAGAGGAGAATGAAAATGTTTTAATGGTTAAAAGGATTGTCTGTACTAAAGCACTTCAGCTGTCACCTGCCTTGCTACTGGATGACAATATTTCTTTGTATGTTTTATGCAAATTGTGGCAGGATTACTATCTGTGGTACTATATTAATCATACATTGTTCACTGAATAATTTTCTTTAAACATGTGCCAGTGTTAAAAACTCACTTTTTTTCTTTTGAAAGGTGTAAGTATGCAGAAATATAGAAATAGGATCTGCTGCCTGGATGACATACGCATACTTGGCTCCTCAGCTCCATGCCATGACCCCGCCTCTAGTTAGTATCACATGATAGGAACAGTTCAGTATACTGTTATTTTCTAAACATAGGTTTGGCCTGTTGTTCGTTTTCAATCAGTTCTCCTATAAACAAGTATTATTAAGTTGCATATAAAGTAACAGGAAGAGCAGAAGCACTAATTAAAGTCAATACAATGCATGTTTGCCTTTCTGAGAACATATTACTGAGAAAAAATATGAACATTGTATATAAATATGCAAAACATTGAGGGGTAGTTATTATCTGTGTTTACCCATACATACTTTGTTATTACTGTTTGTTGTGCAAATTTTTTCTTCAATGTGCATTGTAATTGTTATTTGTGCATTAAAAGGACCATAGGCAATGAACAGCATCAGAGGTTCATTAGTACTGAATGAGGTATGGATAAGGGATGTAGATTTTTGGAGGTAGCTGGGAGGTTAATACCAGTGAGGTAAAAGGGGACATGACTGATGTGAGGAGGGCAATCTAAGAAGAGGAGGAGGGAGCAAGAAGGGAGGTGAGTTACTGACAACTTAGAGGAATTCCTTATCCATATATAAGATTATGGACTACAGAAAGCTACAGACTGCAGTTAGGGCAGGAAAAGTTTTGAGGGAGCCTGGGGAGTAATTACTCAGCTGAGAAGTTAAGGCAGGTTACAAGAGATATAAAACAGATCTCCTGAAAGGATTAAATGTGTTAGTTGTTTTTTGAAAGAGTACAGGCAAATGAAAGGTAAGGTGGAAAAGAGAGGGGCAAGGAGTTGGCTAAGTGTTAGAGGCTTGCAGTAAGGAGTAGTATAGTGTAGATGAGGCTATGTAAATTATGGATAAGTAAGAATAGGACCATGATGGGTATGAAGTAAAGCCTAGTACACTTTCCAAAATGGGGGTGAATGTCAGTAGAATACAGTGAGAGAAGTAGTTGGGACTGAAGGGGAGGATGGATGGCAGGATAAATATTTGGATAACCACAGGAAGGAACCAGTGGAATGGAGAGGATAGTGAGTTTATCCAACTGATGCTGGACTAGAGAGGTTATATCATGAGTCTGCAACCAACGTGGGGAATGTTGGTGCATTTATGCATCCAGGGGCACTTGATTTATCTAAAAGACTGCCAGGAAAAAGGGGGAGAATAGGTATTTTCTAAAACAGGTAAGTAGAAGCATGGAGAGTAAAAAACTTACGTCAGTGCATTCAAATGTGGGATGAGTGGAAGACCTGCTGAAATGATACGAGCGTGAAAAAGGAATGTGTTCACTTCATCATTGTCATCATCCTGCAAGAGACAAAGGTAAAAAGAAAGGAGACATGGACATTAGGAGGGAGAAGTGTTTCCAAGAGACTGGAGCTGAGGAAAGGTGAGTATGGTGAGAGGGAAGGGCGATGGAGAAGGTGGAAAGGGTGGTAGAGGGAGGAGAGGGAAGATAGGTTTGGGAGAAGCACAGGCTAGAGAGGAAGAAACGGACCATCTCTAGCCTGATTGGTATATTGCTTGTCAAACTATTCTAAGTGTTTTCAGAGTTTGGAGAAAATAAGAGTGGAGGACAGAGACAGAATATTGTTACATGGTGATTTTAATGTAATCTTACAGCTGGACAAACATAGACTGATTGACAGAGCGAGTTTAATATGAAGAAGTAAAAAGTGTAATGGACAAAATGCTATAAAATGGACTCCAGGCCATCTGTGGAATTTAGTACTGGGATAAGGAAGGTTTTACTTTTTCTAGAAAGGTGAAGGACAATAATCTTATCAGGTCATCACAACCTACCCTACCGTACTCAAGGGCCCGGCTCATATACAACCAGCTCAAGACCAGAATGAACAATGCATGGGAGATCCAAGTTAAAGGGAACCAGGAAATGGCATAACTAAGAGAATGACTCACCTCTTCCAAGTATGTGATCACTACAACCAGATGAAATATTATCCCATTTTATTTAGTCTTATTTAAATAATTTGATATTTGTTTACTTGGATAAAATACTGAGCATACTGATACATTTTCAGCTTCATCTTGGGGATAAAGTCAAAACAGAAGAAAAAATAGAGTTGAAAATGACAAGGAACTTGCATTTGTAATAACATTTGTGGTGCTGCGGTAGCATTGTCGCCTCACAGTAAGACGCTGTCCGGTTCGATTCTCAGCTAGAGCGTCTTCTGCGTGGAGACATCCGTGAATGGGCGTACCTTCATTGAAGGTTGTGCGTCAGGGCTGGTAACTTGGCAAGTAAAAATCAACTACCAATCATTAGCAGACCGGAGTTCCGCTGTGGCGACCCCTAACCGGGAAAAGCCGAAAGACACAACAACAACAACAACAATAACATTTGTAATAAAGTGGTCAATAAAGTGCAGTACAGTAGAATGTGAAGAAGAGTAATATAGTTAACGCTGAGGGGGAAATATCAATAGAATATGCAATTATGCCAATAACATTCTGCTCATAAAGTAATTGTAAATCTGGGGAGGTAACACAGATAACTGCATTCTGTGGTTATCTTTAGTCTCATTGTGTACAAGAGGCATCCAACAGTGGCAACTATTAGTATAGCAATATGTAAACATTATGTTAGCCGTTACTAAATCCTGCAAACTTATTTATAACATGTCCTATTCTTAATTTGTGTACAAATCTTGTCAATCCCTGGCTATTAATCCCTTATTTTAGACCATTATGTTTGAAGCATTTACTGTGATTCTTCAAGCAGATGGACTTAATTTACTTTGAAATTCTAAATAGTTGCTCAGTTTTATAATATTTTGGGGATCATAGAGAGTTGGTCCTTGTACACAGAAACTATGGTGTTCGCAGTTGGGTTTTTTAACAGGTGTTTGCAAAGAAGAGATATCAGTTGAATTGTAAAAATGGTTGCACATGTTTTTTTTAGAGCATGTTTGGTAAGGAAAGGAGTTTAATTTTAGAAGTCTGAAAAGAAGGAATCCCAGCAGAAGGACTGTTAAATGAGTAGTTAGCTAGCCTTTTTATGCTGCACAGTCATGTTCTTTGTCGGGGCAGGAGGAACAATAGTCCAATAATCTGCCCCCACCCCACCTCCACCCCCCATTTAATTAATAGCCAGCTACCTTTTTTTAGCACTGTACAGTCAAGTTCTGTGTAGGGGTGGGGGGGGGGATGCAGTGGGAAAATCTGCATATTTTGCATGAGGTTGTTAGATGTTCATAGGTAAGTACTAGGCTAGCTCCCCTTGTCAGCCATTTTAAGCCTAGCTAATTTCCCTTTTTGTGCTCAAAATAACCTATCCCATTTGGTTACAGACTAACCTTACCCATTCCATGGTCGATAATTATATATCACCCCTAATAAGAATAAATGAGATCATGCAAAAATAACCTCTCCCATTTGGTTATTGACTAACCTTACTCATTCCATGGTCAATAATTATATATCACCCCTAATAAGAATAAATGAGACCATGCCATAGATAATTTGAAAGGACCTATGCATGGGATAAAGCATTTAATAGCTGCATCTGTCCATTGGTAGTACAGGGAACAGTCCTGGGGTGAATTTCCTGTTTCCTGTCCATAGATCTAAGTTGCTATTGAATATGAACAACAATGAATTTTATTTTATGTTAATGGGGAGTCGGTTCCACAGTAGCAGTATCATCTGCTAGATATAGCTGTCCCTCCAAGCTATTCTGTTGATGTTGCAGAAGAGGTTTAGATCCCTAGACTGAGTATTTTGGATGCCATTTAACTTGCTGATGTGCAGTAAATCCATCAGTAATAGGTTGGAGGATGCCTTGTATGCCAGACACAGGTCACCTATTAGCAGTCTGTAGGATACCGAGTATAGTGACAGGGCTTTGAGTCAGTCCATGTAGGGCATGTTGTTTAGGCCTTGTATACATTTAGTAAGGTACCTCTGTGGGTGTTCCAGTTGTCACATGACTGGAAAGATACATGCCAAAGAGGGAATTATATTTAATGACTGACCTAATGAGGGATGAGAAAATGGAGACAATGACATCCCTAGATCTAGACACAATCTCTTTGTACAATATAGAAGGACTTTCTTACGACAATAGACATATTGGTCAAATGTTAGGTGACTGTCCACATAAGTTCCAAATCCTGAATAACTAGGTCAGTTATTAGGAGTGTATTGTCAAAGTGGTAGTTCCCTGAGACAGATGACTTCCTAAAGGATACAATAATGCATTTTGGCATTTACCTTCAGTCCATGATTTTGGCAACAGTTTTTATTTGAGACAAACCTTCCTGCTGCATGGCTAAGTTTTTTGGGGAATTGAATGACTTCTCCTAGTTTGCAGTCATCTGCAAACTTTGTCAGCCAATGCTTTTTGGCATTGGCTTTTACTTCAGAAATGTAGATCTCAAACAGGAGAGGTCCCAGCACAGAGCACTGGGGTACTACATTCATTACTGATCTCTCTGTTGAGGTAACGTCTTCTATTTTTATTATTTGTGTCCTATTTGTGAGCCAGTTGGCAATCCAGCAGGTGACAAAGGAATTTATTCCCAGTTTATTTAGCTTTTCTACTATGCCTGAGTGGAGATTTGTGTGAAACGTGTTGGCCAGATCAAGGCATGTGATGGGTACCATTTTACCTTTATCCATTCTTTAGTGACCTTTTCAACAAATCCACTACACTGATTAAGCATAACATGCACTTGACAGATCCAAACTGAGATGGGTCCAGTGTTTGGAGGTTCCCTATGTCCTGCTCCTAATTGATTAATTCCATGATAAATCTTTCCATGGCTTTGCATATGAGGTTGGTCAGACTTATGAGATTGAGAAGGTCCTCCTCTATGCAGGGGAATGACTATAACTGTTCTCCATTCACTTGGTACAAAACCTGTATGGAGGCTGAGACTGAAAAGTGTTGTTAAGGATGTCGCTAAATCATGCTTCATGCTACTTAAGACATTAAATTTCATTTTTTTCAAATAAGTTTTGTATTGATTTGTCTAATGTAGAATTCTGGGAGCAATAGTGTTTTGTATGAGCTATTGCTTGAGGGGAAAATGAATGAAGTGGAAATACTGAATTATTTTTGGAAGTTCTGTGGCGTAAAAGGACACTTGGAGCAGTGTATAATGCTGTCAGTAGAAGGGATGGAGTTTTTGGTCCTGATTACTAAGTTAACTTGTTTCTAGAATTTCTTATTGTGCATAAATAGGAAGAATTATTTAGCTTGAAGGGAGGATGTTTTTGCCTTCATACAGTTTTTTAGCTAGGCTGCAGAAATATAACTCCATCTCAAGCAATGAGAGTGACAGTTTGTTAACAAAGGGAACAAGCTTTATCCCTATGTTTAAGCAGGGTTTAAGGTCTTTTCAGATCCAATTGTTCTGATGTGGATTACATAGCCTTGTTAAAGTGAGAAAAGTCTGGAAGCAAGAGTATTAGCTGTCTGACTTTGGACTTGAGAACTGGTTATCATTCCATTATAACTTGGTAGTTGTGCAGCTTTGAGAAATGGAAAGTGTTTTTGTTGACTTGAGCCTAAAGATGATTTTAGGAGTGGATTGTTTTTATGAAGGCCATTAGTTTTGAAGGTAATGGGGTAGTAGTCAGTTAGAATTGGAGTATGAGCAATAATTTCAGTTGTTTTTGTCACAGATGTTATTTATTATTAAATCTAAAAGCAGAATAGTTTCCAGATTTGATGTTGGGTCTGGTTGAGTAATTAGTTGTACAAGCCCTATGACATAAAAGAAATTCATTTGTGTTTGTTTTTTTGTTTTTTTTGGCCTTTTTGTTTGTTTAAATGTGGACCAAGAACATTTCAGTTGAAGTCTCCTAAAAATAAAAGCAAAGTACAGTGAAGTTAATTTACACCTGTTAATGTTCTGATGTTGTTGAAACTAACTGGTGGGCGGGGAAGGTGAAGGAGGTTGTGAAGAGTTAGGTAGAGGAGTTTGCCTATTTAATGAAAGATTATTAACCATTTTGGGTCATATTCTGATATGGAAAGGATTGTCTAGAAGTGCTTAGCTGCCAGTTAGCTTGGTACAGAAAACTTGTACCCCAACTACTCTTTAATTATAGCCAAAGTCAGAGATGTTTTTGATCCAGGATTCTCCAATAGCAACTATGGTGAAAGATAATTCAAGAGGGTGTCTATCTGTTCCAATTTATTTTTCATGATAAAATCATTTTGCAGGCAGAAGTATAAAGAGCTTTTTTTTTTTTTTTTAAGAACAGAGTGAGATGTCCTGAATAAGCTTTTTGTTTCACTGGAGTAGTAGAGTTACCATAATTTGAGTTAGTCTGTAGAGAAATTTGCCCCCATTTTTTATCAGAAGTACAAAATACTTCTTATATCAGGGTTTTTGATTTTTAGCTAGAAAGGGATAGTAACTGTTTAATGTAGGATAAACATGAACAGCCAGATTCAATACAGCCTACATGGTAGTGCACTGTTTTGGATTCAATAAGCGGCTCTACATGGTGTGTAGAAGAACCATGCAGAGCCGCACAAACGAGGTAAACACCATGGCATGCAAATTACAACATAAGCAGCTGAACTGTATGCTAGTCAACCAATACAAGATGGAGGAGCTATTCAACAAGCTACAAAGCAACCATATAGACTCAGTGCTGTTTTTTTCCTGCAAATTCCAATACCTATTGGAACACAGCCACAGACAGGAGTCTACACAGAAACAATGTTAGGGGCTGCTGTTGTTTAATTCATGTGTAGGTCCAACAAGCTGAAGTCTATGCTGCTGCTAACAGAACAAGACCAAGAAGGAGAAGAGTTTTCAGACCCCAGTTAACTTATTACAATCTACATGACATGGAAAATTGTAGAGCACTACATGAACTCTGCAACTTCTGTTGTCCTCAACTCAGAGCCAGGGCAAACTAAAGGGAACCTATCCCAGTGGAGAGAAAGGTATGTGTATTACTTAGAATTTTAGCTACAAGTATCTTTGAGAGACCAACAGAGGACATGCTGGGGGTGTCACAGGCATAAGCATTCAGGATCCTCCATCAATTCCTGAATGTTGTACTCCAAAATGCTAGTGACCACATATATTTTCCCTGTACTCCTAAGGATAGGGCCAAAAACATACAGGAGTTCTACCCTGTAGCACACTACCCTGAAGTACTGGGTCCCATAGATTACACACATGCAGAAATTAAGGGACCACTTGGGGAACAGGGAAGGCTCTATTTAAATGGAAAGGGCTTCCATGCTATTAACTGCCAAGCTGTGTTCCCCTTTGGGGAAAGTGATGTCCACACATATTATTGTATTAATAACAATGTCCTAAGCACACAATCAGTCATTAGGGATTTGGGCACCCAGGTTGATAGCAACCTGCCTTTTGACCACCATGTTGCTTCCATTGTACAGAAAGCTTTCTATATGGTGCACCTCATAAGTAAGGGTATCATGCCCCCTTCGGCATGTACCTCACAAAACACATGCAGCAGCTAGAGAGACCACAGAGGTTCCTCATCTGAAGAATCCAAGGCTTCAAACATCTACCCTACACAGATAGGCTAAAAGCCCTGTCCCTCTACTCAATTTCATACAGACTCATCAGAGGTGACCTCTGTCTGGCATACAAAGCAATCTCAGACCCTGCCTTGATGGGACTGCTGTAACCCACATGCGTGACCTCAACTTGGTCTGTGACTTCAATAGGACTTGCTGGCAGGACAGATTTGTGTCCTAGAGACTCCCCCATCTGTGGAATAGTCTCCCTCTCCACGTCAAGCAGAGTACTTCATTATCCTTTTTCAAGCGCAACCTGGATAACTGGATGGGAAACAAAAAATACACCCCTGAGATTCCACATGTCCCTGCTGGACAAGGGCTTTGGGTGCTGTCTTGTCTAAACATGGGTGAAACTCTTTGCTAGGCTTATAAGGGCCTCAGGACCAATAGCCTAGTAACTTGCTATGATCCTATGATTCTATGATAATGCCAAGGGAATCATCTTGAATATGTGTGCTGACAACCCAGGCAGTAACCACGACTCACATATCTGACACATCTCCCAGCTGTATCAGATGTTCACTAAACGGGATATCCCACAGGGTCACTTACTGGCAGATACAGGTTATGCACTGGAACTGTTGCTGATGACACCCATCAGAAATGCACATACACCTGCTGAAGGACACCATAGTGAGGCACACGCTCAAACCAGAAATATCACAGAGTGTGTGTCTGGGCTGCTGAAGTTGCAGTTCTGCTGCCTAGATACATCTGGGGAGCCCTGCAGTATAAACCACATACATCTACTGAAATATTCACAATATATGCCATACTACACAACATCATTCTGAGAAGACAGCTTCAGCAGGATCAACAAGGGGAAGAGGCACACATCCCACCACCAATGGCAAGGTCACCAAAAACACATGCAGGTGAGGAGTCAGAGGGGGAACCAGCAGCTACTGTGGGTATAGGCAGACATAGGCATGCTCAATATGCCCTTGCATTGGCTAAGAGACAATGCATAGCGCACTCACTCACCACCTAGGCCTTAAAACCTTCCTTCTACACACATACATAGAGTAACATTGATGCCAAGCAATGTTCACAACTTTTACCTACCCATGTAATGGCTGTGTACTGCTTGCATTAGACAAAGTCAGCCCTGAACTAAAACTGCTGCAACTGCTAGATTTACAAGGTGTTGAACCTGGAGTGTATTGTGTAATAATATGAATGACTATCATATCCTTGCATGTTGTTACTTGGTAGTGTAAGCAAGTAAAAGGTGGGAGATTTGTATAGAAATGACCTTAACATGTGGCAGCAGAGACTTATTTGACTTATATGTGTCCATTATTAAGTAGTAGGCCTCAGGCATTAAAGATTCACACAGTTATACTTCTCAAACGTAGTGATGGTCACTGCATGCCCTCAGTTTAGCACCATATGTTTGTACTGGAAAATCATTGAAGAGAAAAGCTAGAAAGTAATAATACACATTTCAGTTTCAGACTTCACAACCTTCACAAGATCATTAACAATAATGATGGAAAAAGAGTTTGATGCTATCAACTGTCTAAGACCAATACACGTCAAATGTACAATTACCAACTCAATGTCACAAATGCAGATATACTAAGCACTAAGTCAGCCATGCACCCTGAGCACCAGATACAAAGCTTATGTATCCCTAAATCCAAAAGATAGAAAACAGGAATATGGCACAGTTATCATCACTTGCACAGGGTGTTGGGGGGGAGGCAGGAAGCCTAGATGGCACAAAAGGTTGGTGAGTGTGTGTGAGTAAGAAAGAGAAGCAGGCAGATATTTGGATAAAGTAACAAATGGCCAGAGAGACAAAATGAGTTTTAAGCTTCATAGATGAACCATGTAACAGATATCTGTGCATCTGTGTGGGTCCTCCAGGTGAAACTGGTGTGTGAGTGTCTGCATGAATACAGCCAAGCTCTGTACTAGCTCTACATCTTGGTATATTGGACAGGTGTGAGCCATGCATGGTAGGGGTGGCAGTTCATCATTGTTGTACCGACCATGAGAACCGGCTCTGCCAGTAGTTGCACTGGCATGTCCACACCCGTGGCCAGATGCACTGATGCTACCTGAATGTGACTAATGTCTGCTGGATGAGCTCCCCTCACAAGGATGACAAGAACCATGACCCCATGGCCTGCCATGTCTGGGTGTGGACAGCTGATGGAGCAGTGGAAGTACTGCCACTATGGGAACATGATCAGGCATTGCCACATTGGCTAACAGCAGATGATGTGGCTGACCTATGCCCATGAGGATGCTGCCCCCTCCAAGCAAATATTCCATCACAGACACCTCCAGTTCCAATGTGTCATTCATTCAATCCATTGAATCGACAACAGGGTAGAGGCAGTTACACTTGTCAACCTGTGTCACATCTACAACCCTAAGCATGTCTCCGGAGGACCTATGGGAATGTGCCTGTAGCTGCATGCCAGTCCTAAATATATACTGAGTGGCACAGGAAGAGAAAGCATAAACAAGTCTCCTCAGTTTCAGGTTCCTTAGCTACATGGTTTCTTTTTTATGGTGTATATTCGGAGTTGTCAGCATGGTGAAGACGCAAATCAGGTGTTAACTCATTAGAATTGCTGAATCCCAAATATTTGGCTCCATGTAGCAGATGTAAATCTACTACAGGCCTCCCACAATGTTGTTTTTAATGGATTGCAGCTGCGAATGATTGCTGGTGGGGAGAAGGAAAGCACAACAGTAATGAAGACTGCCCTACATCCAGTGGGTGTGTCAGGTTAGACTTACAAAATGTTAAAAGTAATTTTGTCAAGGTTGGAAACGTAAGTAAACAGCACACAATTCACAGGTTCTGTTCATTATCATCCAACCTCACCTTTATTTTTGGCAACTGCATATTATATTATTGCCATTTCATATCCTCACACATTTTATGGACAATGATATAGACTGGCTTAAAACCTGCATGTCTGAGATTACTGGTCAGACAGGACCAGAATGAGCAATAAACACAGAGAAGTAAGACAGAACTGTATATTTGCAAGCAATATTCATAAATGGTTGTGTGATCAGTTAGTGCACTACATCCAAAATGAATACATGGAAAAATAATTGTTATATGGTTTCTTAGTACTGTAGATGATGATGATGCAGTTGATTGTATGCAGAACGATTTCAGTTCCCTGCTGCAAAGGTGTTTGTGTGGCAAAGAGGGAGAAGGCACCCTTACTGTGCTCTAAAGGCTCCTTGGAGTTAAAATCCAGACCTATGTACAAATATTTCTTGTGTACTAACATTTTGTAGTGTAATAGATTGTTTTTCCTCAGTTTCCTTTTTTTTATTTTTATTTTTAATTATTTATTTATTTTTTGGCCAGTGTTTGTGTGGTGTGTGGCTTAGCACAAACAAGGGAAACAGAGAAAATGAATGTCAGGTTTGGCTGTGCATATCTCATTTGTGCGATGCTTAGCAGTGCACAAACCTGAACTAGTGGCTCACCCAGGAAACAAACAGAACACCCGCAGATCACCTGCAGACAGGGTGTCTGTAAAAGGGCAAAGGTCAAAAGCAATACATTGTTG